>NC_058521.1:7855685-8155685 GCF_904849725.1 Hordeum vulgare subsp. vulgare | reverse complement strand
TTGTTTGCAGTACATGCCCTGCGACAACCTCTCAAATGACCTCACTGCAACTTTAAGTTCTATCTCAAAGATCTCTTTATGCTTGTTGTACATGGCACACATATGTGGGGGCAACTGCAATGAATAGAAACAGAAAACGTAGAACGAGAAAATGATATTACCTACATAGTTTTGATAGTTGTTTCAAGCAAGAAGAAATGATGCGCGGAAAAAGAGAGTTACAAAAAATATTGAATGGCTCACCTCTAACTCCTCAAATGTAGGTAGCGGATGCACCCACTCCTCCAAAGAGCCGCACACATCATCACCATCTTCCATGTTATCCGGTGGTGGCTCATGCTCATTCCCCGTTGTGCCATTAGCACCATCCATACCCCTTATATGTTCCTTGAGCACGCCCAACAACTCCCCCTTGTAGCTTTGCTTGTGTGTGCAATTTATCCGTCACATCCAGATTGTGTGTTGCGGATGCACCAGCTCCACCTTGCATGTTTATCTCCGGCGGCTCCTCTGTCACACTAGCTTGGATAGATAGGTGGGCAAGCTGGTCTACGTATGACATAAACTTGGTTATTGCGTATGGTGTAATGGACCTAAACTGCATTCCAAAAATCAAAGCACAGGGAAAACACATGAAAAATGTGACAAGAATTCATAGTTGCAATTGCAACAAAGAAACCAGAAGGTATTGTTTCCAAAAATTGAAAAAGGGATACTTGCAGGGCGCTTCCCGAAATCATCTTCTAGGGTGTCAATTGCGATAGCAGCGGTGAAATCCAAATGCTGGAGAAAACATGCACGTGGGAGAGAATAGTCGACGGTATGATCAACTATGCATCCTCTTGGAATGTCAATGTGGTCCATGTAAATTAACTCCAAAAAAGGAAGACACACAATCCACTTTAAAAACAAGATGCTCCGGAAATAAAGAAAATGCATTTGTTACGAGAATGAAGGGAAGTACCGGAAGCATTGGTAGACAACCGCCAATCAGGAATTTCAGTTTACCATCGTTCCTCTGACCTCAAATAGAATATGCTCATCCCACTCAAACTTATGGAAAACAATCATGTCTCCTAAGCTGTATAAATAATCTAGAGGCACCATATTTCCTCTCCTAGGATCTAGGACCAATGAAAGGCAAAATAAAATCCATGGCCTACTAATGGTCTCCTCATTGTTATCATGAGCATTTGATAAAACAACAACTATGGTGGGTATTGGAGACCGTTCACCATTCTAATAAACCTCGCGGAAATATGATTTTCCTCTTTTGCCGAATTCTAGCGGCTTGGTGCCAGATGGTACATTAAATATCTTCTTAACCATATCTCTTGTGAGGTGGATCTTCTTGCGGTTAGTTAACGTGCGAGACATATGAAATTAGTACTTGTTTCGAAAAGATAATAGAAAAAGGGTTTTATGCAACACGGAAATGAAGCAATAAAAACAATAAACATACTTGAGCAGACGCTTCTTGGTATCAATCCTCATCACTACGAAATCAACAAGAGCTTCCAGAGGAGGAACCAAAGGAGATATATGAAGCAAATCCCCAAAAGAGGACTTGCTTATGATATCTCTCCTTTTCCCTTTGATGGTGTTGTCTATCTCGCGTAGCTGCTTTGCCGACCATCGGGTTTGGTAGGTACCCATGGTGCGAAAACAAACAAAAATGAACACATTAGCTACTTCAAGCACGCATAACTGGATTTCAGAGAAAACATTGCCTAATTGCCATGCCCTCATAAGCTTCAGGAAATGCAATACCAAAAATTCAGAAAACATGAAACAAGGTCAAGCAAAAAAGGTCCTAAATCACAAGCATAAGCTTACATAAGTTACAAGAAAATGGAGTACAAAAACTAACTCATAAAATTCAGTAGCATACATTGAAATTGAGTAGTATTAATAAAATTGAGCTGCATTCACAAAATTTGAGTAGCATAAATTTGAGTTACTATAGAAACAATAAAAAACTATCATCTACAAAAAGTATGAGGTACAAAAGCTATGAGCTACAAAATTTATATATGTTCTCCTATGTCTTGCCAATTGCCATGACCAAGCATTGATGATGTGTTGTCAATCTTAGCTTCTCTTAATCACTGAGTGAACCCAGATTGAACAAACTCTTGCCGAATATTTGGAAAGCCATTATCAAGCGATACATGAGCCCTACCATTGGTGTGTTGTGCTTGTGCACTTGTCCTGTTTCAGTAACACCTGCATGTTCCTCTGTTTCTCTCTTTTTTATCTACAGTGCCGAAATGGCCACATCACATGCTTAAAGTGCCGCGCCGATCTGAAGCACAGTAGTTGCGGCTTTTGTGCCTTGGAGGCTTGGAGCGCATCGGCTAGCATGCGTGGGGGCGCATCCTCGGCGGCCTTACCATGTTGTGCTCGTCCTAGGAGCACGGGTTGACCGAGATGATCTGGTTCATAGAGAAGCTGGCACATGAAGAGTCCTGCATTGGATTAAAATCACTGTTCTGATCCTTTTGTTAATCTTTTGTCACAAAGTGAATTGACATGAAAATATTTCACGATCTAACCCTTTTAGCAACGTCAGAGACCGTGACGTTTGTGCTCCAAATGGAAACGCCGATGTAACTTGCGTTGCTGCTCTACGTAGAAACGCCGAAGTAGACCGTGTTGCAGACGATATGAAAACGCCAGGGTGTTTGGCGTTTCTACACACGCTAGGAATGCCATGTGGGTTGGCGTTGATGACATTGATTTTGCAATCTTGGCTCTTGTCTCTTCCTTGTTAGGTCGACTTTTCAAACCAGTGACAATCTCTACTCCAGCAACGTCAACCCCCATGGCGTTGCTGCTTCTGCCTCAGCGCCTCGTGGTCCTAACCTGCTTGTTGACAATCTCTACTTCAGCAATGCCACTCACGACGTTTCCAGCCTCGGTAGAAATGCCAAATACCCTAGCGTTGCCATATGGTGTGCAACGCGAGCTAGGTCGACGTTTGAATGTGGAGCAGAAACGCGAAGCTAGACTGGCATTCTACGTGCAGTAGCAACACCACGGTCTGTGGCGTTTCTAAAAGGGTCAGATCATGAAATAATTTCAAATCGAGTTCAGTTTGTGACACAGATTGCTGAGAAAGTTAGAACACTGCAAAAACCCTCCTGCCTCCATGCCCCATGCCACTGTCCCATCGCTGGCTGCTGCCCCTACCACGGGCGGTCCGTGCGCCCACCATTCCTTTCCAGTGTGTAAAATTCATTCCTTCCTCACCCCTAAGTTCCTAAACTCCGGGGGCGCAAATCACAAAAACAGAGGGTGCACCGCAAACCTAAGCATCGCGTAGCCGCCGGCAAAAGCACCGAAAGGAATAGCGCAGGACTTGACCGGAGCAACCACCACCGGCGAGGAAATGGGGGGAAGGAGGAGAAATCATAGGGATCCAGAGGAGATCCGTACCTGCTTGGGTTGTCGACGGTCGCTGCTGCTTCCGAAGACGTCGTCGTCGTCACGACGGTGGGTTAGCCCCGGTTGGACCATCGCCCTCCGAGATCCAATCGTCGTCGCCCTCCCACGCACCAAGCGCATGCTGCTGCGGGCACAACTCCTTCCAGCAACAAGAATGTTGTCCTGAAACAACGGGAATGTTTTAGGAAACGGTCCGTGCTCGGTCACGGCTTCAACGGGCGCGGGCGCAATCTGATCCGATGGATCTAAGCAACATCAACGGACGAAGAGCCGGCGGAACAGTCACGCAGATCGGTCGGTAGAAGGTAAGAGTTTTCCTTATTAAAAACATTGTTTGGTATGTTTTGATACATTTTCTTACAACTTCTCAGAAAAATGTGCAGAATATAAAAAAACTTCGTGTTTTCAAAAATGGTTCATAATTATTTCGTGCTTTTGAAAAATGTTAGGAATTCCGAATTCTGAATTTTGGTCAGAATTTTGAATAATTGTCCAAAATTAAGAGAATGTTCAGAACTATAATTTTGTGTTCATGTTTTACAAATTTTGTTCACTATTTTCGAAATTTTGTTCATTAGGTTCAGAATTTCTTCAGGTTTTTAAAATTTTCTCCCAGTTAAAAAAATGTTCCCGTATCAAAAAAAAATTCAGGAACAATTTTCGAAACTCCTGAACTAAACTTGAAAACAAGAACATTTTTTTAAACTCTCGAACAAAAAAATCGAACATGAACACTTTCTTGGAATTAGAAAACAATTCTTTAAAGGAAACATTTATTGAAACTCCCAACAAAAATTGAAAACATGAATATTTTTCTAAAATTGGTGAGCAAATTTAGAAATGGGAAGATTTTTTCAAAATCCCAAATATAATTTGAAAATGTGAACATTTTTTAACTAATAGATTTTTCGAATAGCAGGCATTTTGTATAATATGGGAACACTTTTTAGAATATTTTTTGAATTTGTCAACAAAAATTAATAACAAGAATATTTTCTGAACTTCTGAACATTTTCTGAAAAGTACAAACATTTTCTGAAAATCCTGAACAACAAAACAATAAAAGACAACGATTTATAAAAAAATGAAAAAGAAAGGGAAGAAAGAAAATCAAAATTGAAAATAAAAAAAAATTAAATGAGAGGAAAGAATAGAAAGTAAAAAAGGTGGAACTTTTTTTGAAATTCCTGTACATTTATTTAATTTGTGAACATATTTTAAAACTCCCGAACAAATTTCAAAAACATAAATAATTTTTGGTAACGTGAACTGTTTTTGAAACTCCCAAACAAAATTCAAAAACGCAAACAATGTTTGGAAACACGAACATTTTTCGGTACATTTTCTGAAACTCGGGAACAATAATTTGGAAATGCAAACATTTTTTGAAATTCTTGAACATATTATGGAACACGAACATTTGTCGAATTTCTGAATAAAAAGATGAAATCATGAAAAATGGACCATTTCGAAATATTCCGGACAAGAACTTGAAATCATGAACATATTTTTAAATTGTTAAACATTTTTAAACTCACGAACAAAATTCATAAACATGAACAATTTTTGAATCACAAGAATTTTAAAGTTCTATTTTTTTGTAATTTGAACATTTTTTATATTACTGAGCAAAATGTAGAAAACAGTACTTTTTTAAATTTTGGAACAAATTTTGGAGAATGCAAATATTTTTGAAATTTAGGAATCAAAATTGAAAAATAAAAAACGTGAAACGGGTAAAATGAAAAGAAAAGGATAAACAGAAAAAGCAGGAGAAAAGATAAAAAAGGAAACATAGAAACCAAGTTAAAAATGGAATAAAATGAGAAATAAACAACACAGAAAAAACTGGCGACAGTTTGCAAATCTACATATTTAAAAGCTAAAATCCAAACTACCTCAATTTGGCGATATATATGAACTACTCATAGACTGTTCATTTTTAATCCGTACGTAATTTGCGATGCATGTAGCAGTTTGATAATTGACACTCCATGACGGGCGTGTAGTTGGATAGATGAGTGTGACATCTAGAGATTTATGCTATAGTAATCAATGTAATTAAAAACAGTATTATGCTACAGTAATCAATGGAATTAAAAACAGTAAGATAAGGATTAAGCTAATTTATTTTGCTAATCCATGTGTGATCACCTTAGGATTCAAATCCAAATTCATTGTTCTTTGCAATTAAAATTCATTTGAAATGTGGATTGAAAACTTTTGCAAACCTGAAAAACAAAAATCATGATAGGATTACAAATATTCACAAGACAATTATCAAATATGACATCGTATTTTATCAAGTCTTCTGTTACCTCAAAATAAATAAAACACGAACCAAATCAATTATTAAATCTTTTTTAAAATTATAAAGTATTAAAATAAATTCAGGAAGCCGCCAAACTTTTTGTGGCATTGTCAAATATTATAATTCTAATATTTGGCCAAATAGCATATTTTTAGAAAAATGCTTTCTCATTTATATAAATAAGAACAAAAAAGTTAATAAGAAAATAAAAAGAATAAGAATTGGAAAATCAAAAGGAAACATGCCCCCTCCTAGGCCTCGACCAGCTAGCCCCGACCGACCGGCCCATCTCCCCTCACCCCTCTCGGCTATAAAAGCCCCCCGCCTCACTAACCCTAAACTCCCCCAACTCCCCCTCACTCCCTTCCTCACCCACACCGGCGACAGGTCTCCCCTCCAACGCCCCCTAGACCGACCGACGCCCCACACCGCCCCTGCATTGACCGACCGCGCCCACCGACCATCTCCCCCACCCATCGGTCCTCCCCGTCCTCTTCCCCGCCGGCTACCTCAAGCCACGCCGCCCCTTCCCATCAATGTCCGTCACCGCCTCACTCACCTCTCCTCCCTTCTTCCATCAGGCGACATCCCTTCAGCGACCCCAGGTCGCGCACGCGCCTCACCCGTGCCGCTCGCTAGCCCACAACCCCCACCGATGTGCCCCCGGGCCCGCTTGCCGTTGCGCCCCCTCTTGTGGCCGTAGCCGTGCACGCCCGTCGCTGCTCATTACCCGCACCCCAGCTCGCGCTTGCGCCAGTCGCCGCGGCTACTCCATGCCCGCGCATCGGTGCTGCCGCACACGCACGCTCGTGTTGCCCGCCCGCCAACTGCACTGGCCCCCGCTCGCCCGTGCTCGCTGCACACCCCGCCCCACCGGCCGCGCACGCTCACGCCGCCCTGCGGCCGCCCGTTGGTCGTCGCGCCGCCACTCCGCTCCCGCCAGCGACCGCCTCGCCGGCCATGGCCCGGTTTGGCCCCAAACCGACCCCCTCCTTGTCAACCGTGGGGATAACCCCACTAGGGCTAATCCCCATCCCCCTAAAGAGAATGACAAATCGGGCCCAACCCCTTAGAAACAAACAAACAAATATAAATAATAATAATATACTCCCTATGTCCCAAAATATCTGTCTCAACTTCATACTAGCTCTAATACAAATTTGTACTAAGCTTAAGATATTTATTTTGGGACAGAGGGAGTAGAAATTATAAAATAAATAAATAATAATAATTTGATAAAATTAAGTAATTAAGTAATCAATTAATAAGTTAATTAGTTAGCTTGATTAACCTCTAATTAATATGTCTAATTCATTAGATTAATTAAACCCAATCTCTTTAATTAATTCTGATAATTAATTAGGAGAGTATGACATGTGGGATCCACTCCTTAGTTTGACCAGTCAATTCACACGGTTGACTGTTGATGTCAACATGATATTATACTGATGTCATAATTGCATTTGCGAATTAAAATAAATTTGTTTAATTTCATAATTATAATAAAACTTTAAAAAATTAATATGAAATTATTCGTAACTTGGATGAAAATACTTTGTACATGAAAGTTGCTCAAGAATGGAGACGAATCCGGATATGTCGTTCGTTCGTTTGTTCACGTGCCCCTAGCATAATGTATATGGAACTTTCTCGTCGAATTCTTCTATCCGGTAGTAGCGAGAGACTCGGGAAATATCGTCACATAGTCTCCCGATCCGTCCATGACGTTTAGTAATACGTTAACTCATGCCTAGCGGTGCATATTGCCATGTCATGCATCGTGATGCACCTGGTTGCTCTTATTTATTGTTTCTGCCCCCTCTTCTGTGTGGTAGACGCCGACACTGACGCTGCTGCTGGGTATGACTACCCTCCTGATGACAAGTCTTTTGTAGCAGAGTAACAAGACAAGCAAACCCCCCTTAATCATCCCTATATCGTCCATTCCTTCTCCCTCATGCTTGCATTAGATTTTGCTATTGTTGTATATAGCTTCTATTCTGATGCGTAGCTTGTTTTTGTTAAACCTCTACTGTAGCATACTGTACGTTAAATTTTTAGTATAGGTGGAGCAGTGATCCCATTGACCCCTTACTTCTAGTTGCCCCTGCTTTATCATTAAAGACTCGATCTGCTGATCGACGAGCCAAGACCCGTCACATCACTCACACCCCCCTTAGTTGTACGACTCTGACGAGCTACTATCGAGTATCAAGGGTGACACCTTGTTAGGTACTCCTGATGTTAGTTGTGCAGTGTAGTTAACCGATGTTGCTTTACGGAGGGTGATTCCTCCTTCACCACTTCTGAGAACGACTCTATAGTGCAACCCCTCAAGCGTAGACCATCGAGGGTGATTCCTCCCTGGTCACCTTGATGGTTACACCGTTCGGAATCCATCGAGGGTGATACCTTGGATCCATATTATGTTACAACCACACAATTACTTGACCTTACTACCGGGAACATGATGAAAGGTGTGTTGCGGGTGGATTCCCACGTGGATGTGACGAGGCGTGGCCGCCATTCTTTGCCCTTGCCACACATCCTCGAGACGGGGCGACGGGACCACATATTGTGGTTTGCTGATCGTTGCTGCAGTGTTAATTAAAATGCTGATGGGATTTGGGTTTTTGATCTAAGTTTGTCGATGACCTCTTTTGCACTAACCTTCACGTGGCAGAAGTTATGGGTGCTGAGCGTCGTTGTATTAGCCGAATCTCTTCACACGTCAGCAATTGAGCGACACGCGTCTAAGTGGTCCGTGTAAGCATTGATCTTGTATTAGAGGTGCCAAGACTGATCTCGGCCGCCCATGCAACGTACCAGAGCGCAAAGGGCGATTGGTTCAAGACCTCTTCGCGCTTAGGAGGTATACCGTGGGGGGGGGGACCTCTCTGTTGAGTATGGGTAGGGCTGCTACGTGTTGATCTTACGAGACCGGGCATGACCGAGGAAAGTTTGTCCGGCCAGAGTTGATCAAGCGTGTTAGGAAATTTGGTGCACCACTACAGGGATGAATTGAACTATTCAAATAGCCATGTCCATGGTAGCACGACGACTTGGAGTTGTATCCCGATCTAATACAAGTAGAACTATGACTTAACTGAAATGTTTGGCTTCGAGATTGTTTTCTCACACGGAGTCGAGAAAGATTCTCTCAGCACGACTTAATTAAATTTGCCGCAACAATATGACTAGATATGTGTTATTATTCTACACTCTTATAATGCTGCAAGACACTGAATATGCTAGTCTTTGATAGGGCTAGACCTTCTCTTTATTCTCGCATTGCTGCACTTAGTCCAGATATAACCCTCATTCCTCTCATACTGATGCATACATAACATAGTTGTGATGTTAGTCTTGAGAGTACTTTGGATGAGTACCCAAAGTTGCTTTGCTCCCTCTTTTCCCCTTGATATGTTTGTCACGATCAGATGATGGAGTTTAGGAGGCGGCGTATCCCGCCGCCGACGACTACTACCCCGACGATGCCTACTACTACGTGGAGGCCACTCATGACAAGGAGTAGTTTAGGAGGGTCCCAGGCAGGAGGCCTCGCTTCTATCAATGATTGTATCTTTTGTGCTAGCCTTCTCTAAGGTAAACCTTGTTTCTTATGTGTGTACTCAGATATTATTGCTTCTGCTGACTCGTGTGTTTCCGGGTTTATGTATTCGAGCCCTCGAGGCCCCTGTCTTGTAATAGGAAGCTTGTATGTCTTTTTTGTGTGTCTAGAGTTGTGTTGTGATATATTCCCATGAGTCCCTAATCTTAATCGTATGCATTTACGTGTATGATTAGTGTATGATTAAGTTGGAGGTGTCACAAGTTGGTATCAGAGCCGACTGCTTGTAGGTAGCCCCCTTTCCAACTCCTTGGCCGAAGTATAGTCTAGTACTTGAAAAACTTTACTTACATTGTTGTGTGGCTTATGGGCCCACATCTCAATTGGGTGGTATTAATATCTTTTACTCCTCATCTATACTTTGGGTTCTGCTCTTTCTTCTCTTTTGGGTAAAAGATTTTGCTAACTCTAACATTAGGTTTCGTAATCACATCAACCCGGAGAGCTGGATTATCTACCGCTATTCTTTTGAAAGTATATTACACACACTGTCATTTGACGTCCTTGATTCTTCCTTTTCACATGTGTCCCATAAGACATCTTGTACGCTTGACTATGGTTGTCGATGCGACTGGGTTCCCAGCCATTCTGGTGGACCTCTTGACCGGGTTGGGATATCGCTCGTACTCCGAATACACTCTGTACGAGGGCTTCCATGAGTTCAACCAGGAGCAGTACGAGGCTAAGGTTCGCATCTACGATCAGGAGGACATATCCATCACTGAGTTGCACACCTTCTGCGGTGTTGAGCTGACGATTGATATGGTCATCCATGATGCTGCCTATATCGCTATCACTCGCCTCCATAGAGAGCACCCTCGCTTGGAGGAGACTGCATTCACATCCATCTCGTATGCTCCCGCTCGGGATGAGACTGGATCTAACCTCACTGCCTACATTTTTTTCGTGCGGGAGCGTAACGATCGATCCTATACCGCTGTTCGTACCCCCTACATGAGTTGTCGCTACGACCCATAGATGCTGGTTCACTACACTGAGGCGCTGGATCCTGCCTTCCGAGCTCAGACTATTGAGTTGTACACCATTGATACATCCCAAACGTATCTATAGTTTTTGTTTGTTCCATGATCTTTTGGGTGACATTGTTATATGTTTTGCTACACTTTTATATCTTTTCACACATATTTGGACTAACCTACTAACTCAGTGCACCCAGTGCCACTTCCTGTCTACTGATGTCTTTTTTTGCAGAGACTTTTACCCAAATTTACAGAGTCCCAAAAAACCCGAGAAAAATATATAAAAATCAGCGTGACGGAAGCTTCACGAAGCACAAAGATGGCCCAGAGGGGAGCCAGGGGATGCCCAGGCGGCCTCCCTACGCGGCTTGGCCCCTGGCCGCGCCCACAGGTCGCCTGGGTGGGTCCCACCTCCTCTGATGCCCTCCTTCGGCCTATATTTACCTCTCCGATAGGAAACCCTTCTAGGAGATCCAGAATCGTGAATTTCTCCATCGTTCTGCCGCCGCAGCGCTTCCGAGATTGGGAGCGTCAGGCGACCTCTTCCCGGCACCCTGCCGGAGGGAGGATTAACCTCCGGGAGCTTCTCCACCGCCAGGGACGCTTTCCGGACGTGTCGTGAGTAGTCCTCCTTGTACCATGAGTCCATGACCAGTAGATATGTGATGTCTTCTCTCCAATCTTGTGCTTCCATGATTAGCCCTTGTGAGCTGCCCTACATGATCAAGGGATCTATGTAATTTTCCTACTAATGCTATGCTCGGTTTGTTGGGATCCGATGGATTATGAGATTATGTTCAGATTGTGATGAGTTATATATTTGATTATCCTTTTATATTATGTTCTTAGGTAATTCATGCATGTTCTTCGTTGCTTTGTATTGCTTTGGCCGAGTAGTAGATTGTAACTCCAAGAGGGAGCGTTATGCAAGATTGTGGGTTCATGCCCCCTCATGTCTAGCTTGAGTGACAGAAACATGAGACTAGGGGATGTGTTGTTGCCACCAGGGAGAAAAAACGGTGCTTGTGACCAGGGTTGCAAGGATTGTTTACCTTACGCAAGGTTCGTTAATGTAGTAGTCTGTTGCTTTGAGTTTACACTTTGGGTTATGCTCGCAACTTAATACGAGCGAGATGTTCTGGATAGATATCTTAAGGTGGATGGTTAGTGAGTAGATGCTGATGAATAAACGATCTACTTGTCTTGGCGTACTGCCCATTACTTTTGAGCCTCTAACTTTCCAGTAGCATGATTAGCATTGTGGTGCATTTATAATTCTGTCAATTGCCCAGCTGTAATTTGTTTACCCAAGCATAGTTGTTTATCGTCTTTTGGGAGAGAGACATCACTAGTGAACATCATGTTACTCAGGTCCATATAACTACCGTTGCTTATACCTCCACCATTACTGCTTTTATTTACTTTTCTGTTGCAAACACTATCACTATTCCCGCTTGTGTTTTGATCCTTTGCAAACTACAAGGCAGGAGAGATTGAAAACCTCTCTGTACTCGTTGGGAACAAAGTTATTTGTTGCGTGTGGAGGTCCACGTCTTATGCTAGGGCCAGAGCAGCACACACCTACTTGTTGATCCTCGGAGTCCTCCTGGTTCGATAAACCTCACTGTCCCCGTGTAAGGGGAATCTGCTGCTGACTACATCTCCACCTTCCACTTGTGGTAACCAACGAGGGGCGAGAAGTATATCCATCAACTCGCCATCAAGCAAATTTCTGGCGCCGTTGCTGGGGACTCCAGTCTTCAAGATAGGTGAGTTGCACGCTATCTTTTACCTTTGCTTTTTAGTCTTGTTACTTTACTTTCTAGTTTTTGCCTTAGAGTCTTATACCAAAAACCAGAAAAAAATTAGTTACTTTGCTTTGTTTATTCAGTATGTCTAAGTCCTTTTCCTTTGGCATTGCACCCGAAGGAGATATTCTCACCTTCAAACAAAGGGTTGGAGAAAGTTTGAAAGATGCTTGGTGTAGAATTAAATATTCTTAAGATAGTGCCACCAAGAAGCAATCCACCACTATTTTGCTTAGAAATTTTTATGTTGGTATTACTTCTTGGCATAGGTTTATTCTAGACACATCAATAGGTGGGAATTTCTTGGAAGCTCCCGTTTGGGAGGCTCTTAACATTATGGAAAATCTTGTCGGAATCCCACCTATTGTTGACATAAAGGATGATATCTCTTTAGCTCACATTATGAGTAAACTTGAGAATATAGAGCTAGAGATGCCAAGCATGGGTAAGATAAATGAAGTGGATCGTAGGATACAAGGGAACTTAAATAGACTTGATAGCTCCATGCACAAAATTTACAAAACTTTGGAGACCCTTAAATCCCATGATATGGATCCTTCTAGGATTGATAAGATCGAGGATATTGTTGAAACTTTAGGAACTATTCTATCCTCCATCAAGACTAAAAAGGTAGAAACCCCTGCAAGGAAGGGACCTAAGTTTGTTAACGTACCCAAGGTTCCTCAACCCAAAACTAAGGGTGTTGAAACTGTGAAGACCTGCTTCACTCATGATATCTCCCTTTTAGCTCATAGAATTAAGGCTAGATTTAGGGATGATCTCTTTAAGTGGATCTCTTTTCTACCTCCTTGAGGTTTGTATATCTTCCCCCACCCCCATTGCAATCCTAATCCTCTCATATACATATACTCTATTTTTACTGGAATAAAGGAAAAAGCTGTGGGGTGATTCCCTACAGTAGCTGGTCAAAAAAAAACTGTGAAGACCTTGGAACAGAAACCTCTCTTAAATAGAATTAGAAATGAAATTCCAATTGGTCCTACTACCTTTGCTTTTGTTCCTAGAAGTGTTGCCACTAGGCATCTCTTTGAGAGTCCTCTTAAGATTAGTTGTACTATTGAAGAGTTTTTGATGATCTTTGTGATGGTTCAATTAATACAACTTGATCTTTTATGCATCATGCCTAGCTCAAAGGCATAAAAGAAAGCGCTTGTTGGGAGGCAACCCAATTTGTTTTTACTTTCAGTTTTGGTGGTCTTGATGCTTGTTACTACTGTAGCAACATCATTGTATCTTTATTTTCAAGCTTTGTGCCAAGTTTTAGCCTCCGATTGCACGAAAGTTCAAAAGTTGTGACATGCTCTCCAGAAATAGATTCTGTCTGCCTGACGAAAAAATCCGCCAAAAATAACCAAAACATATTTTTGATCTGAATTTCTTGGAAGTATGCTCTATATATTGTCTTTCTGGCGTGTGTTCTGAGTTTTTTGATTTGAGTTGCACAAGTGCCCCAAAAAAATTATTTACTACCTGCTGTTTGTTTTTCATAGATTCTGCCACGTTTTGCGTTTTCATTGTTTTGCAAAGCTTAAGCTTACTTTTCCTTTGCAAAAACTTTTGGCAATCATGAGAAACAATAGCTTTTCATGAAAATCTTTATTGACAGTAGGGAATAAATTATTTTATCATGGGTACTAACCACTCTAATAAGCTTATGACGAGTTTCGTATGAAGGGAGTTTTCAAGTATGTGATGGAAGATGATGAAAAAAGATCCAGGAGTATCAAGCTCTCAAGATTGGGGATGACCCCATGCACCCCCAAGAAATAGTCAAGGAGACTCAAGCGTCTAAGCTTGGGGATGCCCCGTGCATCCCCTTCTCCATCAACAATCATCAGTTCGTCCATCTCCATGCTATATTTTTATCACTTCGTATGTTATGTGCTATGCTTGGAGCATCCCGCTCTTTACTTTTTAGTTTGTTTTATTTTTGCTTTCTGTTCATAACAAGTTGGAACCTAGCCTTCCTTGTTTGGGAGAGAAACACGCTCCACTCCACCCTAGAACACAACATAGATTTCATGCTTATCTTTTTTGTGTGTTCTCTATCTTTTCATAGTTGTTGTCATGCCTAGCTCTTATTTTTCATGCTTCATCTTTTTAAGAGATTTTATTTAGGTTGTTTTTGGAACTCTCTTGAGTTATCATGCTTATCTTGTTCAGAGAGTTCGCTTGTTGCACCGAGTTGTGTGTCTTGCATCGGTAGGTAACTGAGGTTGCTATTTAAGTATAGTAGTAACTTGCAATAGTTTTGAGGTAATGATTTGAGTAATGTTTGGACTATTGGTGCCAAGAGCTTGAGTCTATTAGTGATAGGTGTCGTATTTTGGGAAATCCGTGTGTTTTTCAAAAACTAAAAATTAGTTGAGAACTCTAGCTACTAGATTGATCGCTAACCTCTCGAGTGGTTCGAATATATAGAGTACCCTCACGTTACCATGGGTCGAGGATGCGCAAGGATAGCCAAAACCCCAAACACTCCTCCTCGGGGTACTTGTCTCTTTGAGAATTTCCTGACTAGATAGAGAGTTACCGATAATAAGTGTATGAGTTCTTCGAACTAATGCGAGTATTCGATTGTTGGCACTTCCACCATCCATATTTTGCTAGCCTCTTCGGTACTGTGCATTGCCCTTTCTCATCTTGAGAGTTGGTGCAAACTTCGCCGGTGCATCCAAACCCTTGGCATGATACTCTCTGACATCATAAACCTCATTATATCTTTCCTCAAAACAGCCACCATACCTACCTATTAAGGCATTTCCATAGCCTTTCCGAGATACATTGGCATGCAACATCCAAGATCTCATGACTTGATCTTCATGTCATACAAGCTTTTGCTTGATCGAGGAGCCGCATGCTAGTTGAGCCTTGCCCTTATTATTGCTACATGACGCGCTAGTTTCATTGCATATCCTGCTACACTGGTAGAGGCATACATTTGCATACATCATGATAGTTTCAATTTGTCTTTATGTTGAGTACTTCTTATAAAGTGTGAAGATCTTCTTTTTATTCTTGTAACACATAGAGTGTTGCCCTTAAGTGAGTAAAAGATCCCAAAGAAGACAAATTGAAAGATCCCAAAAGAGGACAAATTAAAAGATCCCAAAGAGGACAAATGAGAGATAAATAGAAAGAGCGAAAGAGGCCACAAAAAAAAGAAAAAAAAGAAAAAAAAAGAGAGAGAAGGGGGCAACACTACTATTCCTTTTGAAAGATCCACACTCGTACTCCATTGTTATATTTGTACCCCATAGAGATTATCATTCATGCATAACTATGTGGGGACCCTTACACTATAGAACTTGGCTTGTATATTCCAATGATGAGCCTCCTCAAATGAGCTCTAGGTCTTCATGAGCAACCAAGTTGGATGCACCCCCACTATTTCCATTGGATAACTTACCTTAGCTCATATGTGCATCCGTTGCATGGCAATCCCTACTCCTCACATCATATCTATCGTTTGGTTTTCTCTCGCCTATGTTTGTCCTCATTGATGTGATCCTTTCACACCCTTTTTGTCTTCCTTCCCCGTCATTATTCTCTTTTCCATCCTAAGTGCCAACATATCTTGCTTGCGCTCATCCATTGCATGAGTGCTCAAAGTCGAAAGGGAGAGGATCATTTTGACTTGTGTCTGACTAGTGGTCTGGGGATGAGTCAAAATAATATTCCAAAGGATACCAAGTGTGAAGTTTAGTAGATTGAGTTCTCAATTAAAAAATATATTTTTTTATACTCTCAACCCATCTCCCACTTCTTGCACGCAAACACCATTTGGAGACATTCGAGTCACGCACAGCGAGAGCTCTTGCACCTTTATGTTCTTACTTTGCTATTTTCAATACTAAATATAGACACTTGCTTGTTATTATCTTGACTTGAATTGCATATCTTACTTGCTTTACTTTAAAGTTCTTATATGTGTGTTAGCATGTCACCAGAGAAATTATTTGTGTTAGCCTACTCGAGGACGAGCATGAATTAAGCTTGGGGATGTTGATATGTCCCAAACGTATCTATAATTTTAGTATGTTCCATGATCTTTTGGGTGACATTGTTATATGTTTTGCTACACTTTTATATCTTTTACACATATTTGGACTAACCTACTAATTCAGTGCACCCACTGCCAGTTCCTGTCTGTTGATGTCTTATTTTGTAGGGACTTTTACCCAAATTTACAAAGTCCCAAAAATCCTGAGAAAAATATATAAAAATCAGCGTGATGGAAGCTTCACGAAGCACGAAGATGGGCCAGAGGGGAGCCACGGGCTTCCCAGGCGGCCTCCCTACGCGGCCTGGCCCCTAGCCGCGCCCACAGGTCACCTGGGTGGGTCCCACCTCCTCTGGTGCCCTCCTTCGGCCTATATTTACCTCTCCGATGGGAAACCCTTCCACGAGATCGAGAATCGCGAATTTCTCCATTGTTCCGCTGCCGCAGCGCTTCCGAGATCGGGAGCGTCAGGAGACCTCTTCCCGGCACCCTATCGGAGGGAGGATTGACCTCCGGGAGCTTCTCCACCGCCATGGACGCTTCCCGGACGTGCCGTGAGTAGTCCTCCTTGGACCATGAGTCCATGACCAGTATCTATGTGATGTCTTCTCTCCAATCTTGTGCTTCCTTGATTAGCCCTTGTGAGCTGCCCTACATGATCAAGGCATCTATGTAATTTTCCTGCTATTGCTATGCTCGGTTTGTTGGGATCCGATGGATTATGAGATTATGTTCAGATTGTGATGAGTTATATATTCAATTATCCTTTTATATTATGTTCTTAGGTAATTTATGCATGTTCTCTGTTCCTTTGTGTTGCTTTGGCCGAGTAGTAGATTGTTACTCGAAGAGGGAGTGTTATGCATGATTGTGGGTTCATGCCCCCTGATGTCTAGCTTGAGTGACAGAAACATGAGACTAGGGGATGTGATGTTGCCACCAGGGAGAAAATAACGGTGCTTGTGACCACAGTTGCAAGGATTGTTTACCTTACGCAAAGTTCGTTAATGCAGTTGTTCGTTGCTTTGAGTTTACACTTTGGGTGGGGCTCGCAACTTAATACCAGCGAGGTGTTCTGGATAGATATCTCAAGGTGGATGATTAGTAAGTAGATACTGATGAATAAACGGTCTACTTGTCTTGGCGTACTGCCCATTACTTTTGAGCCTCTAACTTTCTAGTAGCATGATTAGCATTGCGGTGCGTTTATAATTCTGTCAATTGCCCATCTGTAATTTGTTTGCCCAAGCATAGTTGTTTATCGTCTTTTGGGAGAGAGGCATCACTAGTGAACATCATGTGACTCAGGTCCATATTACCACCATTGCTTACACCTCCACCATCACTGCTTTTATTTACTTTTCCGTTGCAATCACCATCACTATTCCCGCTTGTGTTTTGATCCTTTGCAAACTATAAGCCCGGAGAGATTGACAACCTCTTTATACTCGTTGGGAGCAAAGTTATTTGTTGTGTGTGCAGGTCCACGTCTTCTGCTAGCGCCAGAGCAGCAGACACCTACTTGTTGATCCTCGGAGTCCTCCTGGTTTGATAAACCTTATAGTCCCCGTGTAAGGGAAATCTGCTGCTGACTACATCTCCACCTTCCACTTGGGGTAACCAACGAGGAGCGAGAAGTATATTCATCAACTCATAATCAGCATGCATACCATTTTTATGACCCGATGACTTAGTTGCCACTAGTGGAGAAATGGCTAGCCACAACTCTTGTTTCTGGCGTGCCATTTCTCAAGAGCGCCAACACTAATATTTTCAAATAGTGCCGACGTGGGCCCAATTCATACACCATAGCTATTTTCTTAGTGCTGGTGTTGCCAAATTGGGCCTAGTGTGGCAGGTTAGGCCAATTTGGCCTACGCCAACACTAGTCGGTTTTAACCGCTCCGGACCGACGTAGACTACAAAAACTTATAGTTCTTTTCGTCCTCCTCTGCCAAACGTCGTCGCCACCTCCGCCTCCACCACACACTACCCCCGTCTCCGACCGACGCCCCCGAGCACCTCTGCGGTAAGTCCGACGGCCTCTCCCTCTTTCATTTTTCTTAGGGTTAGTGTTAGTTGCCCGATGGTAGTAGGTACATTTCCTCCTAGGAGATAAATGGATCTTTGTTGTGGATGTCATTCCTTCCTCTATGTATATTTCCTCCTAGGTGATAAATGGATCTTTGCTATGTATATTTTAATATTATCCTAATTGTGTTTATTTAGGCACATGAAGGTTGTAGAAGTTACTAAATACCTCAATTTTATTTCCGGTCTATCCTTTTTGAAATGATTCAATTATGACCACTATTTTATCCCACTTGCATGTTTTTTGAAAATCATTATAGACATAATGAAATGGAATTACCCATCATGACAACTACAATAACTAAACACACATAAAGCATAGTTTCATCCACGTTAGTGCCCAACTTTGTACAAAACTAAAGTGCATATTCATAAACAACATCCAGAAAAGAGCCGAGGGGCAGCGCAACGACAACTGCTAGCGTCACTGAATTCTTGAGACATACTAATGCAGGTGCTACTTCTTAAGTTTAATTACATAGTGCATCTACACCCAAGTTGAGCACTCAGAATTAGGGCTGAGGTTATATATATATAACACTTATAATTAGTTTTACATATGTGTTTGGTACCATATATATAAGCACACTTAATTTGTCTCAAGTTTATGTATTTGGTAGCATGGCCGAATCTAGTTTGTGGATAGGCTCCTCTCACCATTGGGTATGGCTCACACAAAGGTGACGTGAGTACCAACTAGCTATTTGCGGTTACCAAAAAACATGCATGAGCTACCATTGCAAACATCCATGTATCTAACCATTAATTAATTGTTGATGATTTGAAACCCTTGCCAAGCATACGTACCAGCTGGTCCATCTTCTCCAGCACCCGTTGTGCAGGAGACACGTGATGTGGATGTGCTCAATCATGAGCTAATCGCGTCACGTCACTCTACCATGAAGGCTCTGCAGGAGTTGAATGACTCCCTAAAGAAGGAGAATGACAAGGTTATCGATGAAAACGACATTGTCTACTACAAGATTTGAAATTTAGAACATCACATCGACTCACTGAACCTCGAGATAAGTGAGCTCAAGAAGGAAATACAAGTCCTGAAGAAGGAGAAGACTCAACTGAAAACGGAGAAAGCACATTACATCATGGAGGTGCAAACGAATAGGAATAAGCTCCATGAGCTTAAGTTAGTCCTTAGAGGAAAGTAGTTAGTGTCGAGGGGGGTGGGATATCTAGATGCATGTGAAGTTGCTACTTCTCTTTTGTGAATTTGGTATACTATGTTTATATTGTGAAGCTAGTCGGTACTATTTTGTGAATTGTTGAAACATTTAGTTTGCGAAGCTCGTAGTATTTTTTATTAGCTAAATATGATAGTTCCTGTTGGGTAACGTAGCATAAATTCAAAATTTTCCTACGCATATTCAGATCTTCCTATGGAGGGACCAGCAACGAGAGAGGGGTAAGAGCATCTTCATACCTTTGAAGATCGCTAAGCGGAAGCGTTGCTAGAACGCGGTTGATGGAGTCGTACTCGCAGCGATTCCGATCTAGTGCCGAACTACGACACCTCCGCGTTCAACACACCTGCAGCCCGGTGACGTCTCCCGCACCTTGATCCAGCAAGGAGGAGGGAGAGGTTGCGGAATAACTCCAGCAGCACAACGGCGTGGTGTCGATGGAGAGACGAGGTCTCCCGGCAGGGCTTCGCCAAGCACGGGCAGAGAGGAGGAGGCAGAAGGGCAGGGCTGCGCCGAGGGAGAGGGAGAAGTCTGTCTCCCAAGGGCCAAAACCCCTCTCTATTTATAGGAGGAGGGGGAGGGGCTGTGCCACCCCTAGGGTTCCCTCCCTAGGTGGTGCGGCAGCTACCACATGGGAAAGGAGGCGGCGGCTAGGGTGGGAGGGGGTGGCGAACCACCTCGTGGGCCTAAGGCCCACCTATGCCTAGGGTTTGCCCCCCTTCCCTCTCCCCTGCGCATTGGGCTGAGTGGGGAGGCGCACCAGCCCACCTAGGGCTGGTTACCTCCCCCACTTGGCCCACCTTACCTGCCGGGGTCGTTGCCCCCCTTTGATGGACCCCCGGGGCCACCTCCGGTGGTCCCGGTACGTTACCGGTGATGCCCGAAACACTTCCGGTGTCCGAAACCATCCGTCCTATATATCAATCTTTACCTCCGGACCATTCCGGAGCTCCTCGTGACGTCCGGGATATCATCCGGGACTCCGAACAACTTTCGGTAACCTCATATAACAATTCCCTATAACCCTAGCGTCACCGAACCTTAAGTGTGTAGACCCTACGGGTTCGGGAGACATGCAGACATGACCGAGACACCTCTCTGGCCAATAACCATCAGCGGGGTTTGGATACCCATGGTGTCTCCCACTTGCTCCACGATGATCTCATCAGATGAACCACGATGTCAAGGATTCAATCAATCCCGTATACGATTCCCTTTGTCTGTCGGTATAGAACTTGCCCGAGATTCGATCGTCGGTATGCCTGTACCTTGTTCAATCTCGTTACCGGCAAGTCTCTTTACCCATTACGTAGCACGTCATCGTGTGACGAAAATCCTTAGTCACATTGAGCTCATGATGATGTTCTACAGAGTGGGCCCAGAGATACCTCTCCGTCACACGGAGTGACAAATCCCGATCTCGATTCGTACCAACCCAACAGACACTTTCGGAGGTACCCGTAGTGCACCTTTATAATCACCCAGTTACGTTGTGACGTTTGATACACCCAAAGCACTCCTACGGTATCCGGGAGTTGCACAATCTCACGGTCGAAGGAAAAGATACTTGACATTAGAAAAGCTTTAGCATACGAACAATACGATCGAGTGCTATGCTTAGGATTGGGTCTTGTCCATCACATCATTCTCCTAATGATGTGATCCCGTTATCAATGACATCTAATGCCCATGATCAGGAAACCATGATCATCTATTGACTAACGAGCTAGCCAACTAGAGGCTTGCTAAGGACACTTTGTGATCTATTTATTCACACATGTATTACTGTTTCCTGTTAATACAATTATAGCATGAACAATAGACGATTATCATGAACAAGGAAATATGATAATGACCATTTTATTATTGCCTCTAGGGCATATTTCCAATAGTCTCCCACTTGCACTAGAGTCAATAATCTAGTTACATTGTGATGTATCGAACACCCATAGCATTATGGTGTTGATCATGTTTTGCTCGTGGAAGAGGTTTAGTCAATGGGTCTGCAATATTCAGATCCGTGTGTACATTACAAATATCTATCACTCCACTCTGGACATGGTCCTGGATGGAGTTGTAGCGACGTTTGTTGTGCTTCGTCTTCCGGTGAAACCTGGGCTCCTTGGCTATGGCAATGGCCCCAGTGTTATCACAAAAGAGCGTCATTGGACCCGACGCGCTTGGAACCACTCCAAGGTCGGTGATGAGCTCCTTCATCCAAATTCCTTCATGAGCCGCTTCTGAAGCAGCTATGTACTCCGCTTCACATGTAGATGCTGCCACGACGTCTTGCTTGCTGCTGCACCAGCTCACTGCCCCACCATTCAACACATATACATATCCGGTCTGTGACTTAGAGTCATCCGGATCTGTGTTGAAGCTAGCGTCGACGTAACCCTTTACGACAAGCTCTTCAACACCTCCATAAACGAGAAACACTTCCTTGGTCCTTTTCAGGTTCTTAAGGATATTCTTGACCGCTGTCCAGTGTTCCATACCGGGATCACTTTGGTACCTCCCTACCAAACTTATGGCAAGGTTTATATCAGGTCTGGTACACAGCATGGCATACATTAGAGAGCCCACGGCTGAAGCGTAGGGGACAGAACTCATCTTCTCTCTATCTGCTGTCGTGGTCGGCGACTGAGTCTTAGTCAATCTTATACCTTGCAAAGCTGGCAAGAACCCTTTCTTTGAGCTTTCCATATTGAACTTCTTCAATATCTTGTCAAGGTATGTACTTTGCGAAAGACCTATGAGGCGTCTTGATCTATCTCTATAGATCTTGATGCCTAATATGTATGCAGCTTCTCCAAGGTCCTTCATTGAAAAACTTTTGTTCAAATAGGCCTTTATGCTCTCCAACATCTCTATATTATTCCCCATCAATAATATGTCATCCACATACAGTATGAGGAAAGCTACACAGCTCCCACTCACTTTCTTGTACAGACAGGCTTCTCCGTAAACGTGTATGAACCCAAACGCTTTAATCACCTCATTAAAGCGAAATTTCCAACTCCGAGATGCTTGCACCAGCCCATAGATGGAGCGCTGGAGCTTGCACACTTTGTTAGCATCCTTAGGGTCGACAAAACCTTCTGGTTGCATCATATACAACTCTTCCTTAAGGTTCCCGTTAAGGAACGCTGTTTTGACGTCCATTTGCCAAATTTCATAATCATAAAAGGCGGCAATTGCTAACATGATTCAGACTGATTTCAGCTTCGCTACGGGAGAGAAAGTCTCTTCGTAATCAACTCCTTGAATTTGTCGAAAACCCTTTGCGACAAGTCGAGCTTTGTAAACGGTTACATTACCGTTTGCATCAGTCTTCTTCTTGAAGATCCATTTATTTTCTATGGCTCGCCGGTCATCAGGCAAGTCCACTAAAGTCCATACTTTGTTCTCATACATGGATCCTATCTCAGATTTCATAGCCTCAAGCCATTTGTTGGAATCCGGGCCCGCCATCGCTTCTTCATAGTTCAAAGGTTCACCGTTGTCTAACAACATGATTTCCATCACACGGTTGTCGTACCACTCTGGTGCGGAGCGTGCCCTTGTGGACCTTCGCGGTTCAGCAGTAACTTGATCCGAAGCTTCATGATCATCATCATTAACTTCATCTTCAGTCGGTGTAGGCGCCACATGAACAACTTCCCGCGCTGCGCTACTATCCTGTTCGAGAGGGGGTGTAATTACCTCATCAATTTCTACCTTCCTCCCACTTACTTCTTTCGAGATAAACTCTTTCTCTAGAAAGGATCCGTTCTTGGCAACAAAGGTTTTACCTTCGGATCTTAGATAGAAGGTATACCCAATAGTTTCCTTAGGGTATCCTATGAATACGCATTTCTCCGCTTTGGGTTCGAGCTTTTCTAGTTGAAGTTTCTTCACATAAGCATCGCAGCCCCAAACTTTCAGAAACGACAACTTAGGTTTCTTGCCAAACCATAGTTCATACGGTGTCGTCTCAACGGATTTAGACGGTGCCCTATTTAAAGTGAATCCTGCAGTTTCTAATGCGTATCCCCAAAATGATAGCGGTAAGTCGGTAAGAGACATCATAGATCGTACCATATCTAATAAAGTGCGATTACGATGTTCAGACACTCCGTTGCGTTGCGGTGTGCCAGGCGGCGTCAGTTGTGAAACGATTCCACACTTCCTTAGGTGTGTGCCAAACTCGTGACTCAAATATTCTCCTCCACGATCAGATCGTAGACACTTTATTTTTCTGTCACGTTGATTCGCGACCTCACTCTGAAATTCCTTGAACTTTTCAAATGTCTCAGATTTGTGCTTCATCAAGTAGATATACCCATACCTACTCAAATCATCGGTGAGAGTGAGAACATAACAATAGCCACCGCAAGCTTCAACGTTCATTGGACCACACACATCAGTATGTATTATTTCCAATAAGTCGGTTGCTCTCTCCATTATACCTGAGAATGGAGTCTTAGTCATCTTGCCCATGAGGCACGGTTCGCATGTGTCAAATGATTAAAAATCAAGAGACTCTAATAGTCCATCAGTATGGAGCTTCTTCATGCGCTTAACGCCGATATGACCAAGGCGGCAGTGCCACAAGTATGTGGGACTATCATTATCAACTTTACATCTTTTGTTACTCACACTATGAATATGTGTAACATCATGATCGAGATTCATCAAGAATAAACCATTCACTAGCGGAGCATGACCATAAAACATATCACTCATATAAATAGAATAACCATTATTCTTTGACTTAAATGAGTAGTTGTCTCGCATTAAGCAAGACCCTGATACAATGTTCATGCTTAAAGCTGGTACTAAATAACAATTATTAAGGTTTAAAACTAATCTCGACGGTAGATGTAGAGGTAGTGTGCCGACGGCGATCACATCGACCTTTGAACCATTCCCGACGCGCATCGTCACCTCGTCCTTGGCCAGTCTCCGCTTATTCCGCAGTTCCTGCTTTGAGTTGCAAATGTGAGCAACAGCACCGGTATCAAATACCCAGGAGCTACTACGAGCGCTGGTAAGGTACACATCAATAACATGTATATCACATATACCTTTTGAAAAGGACGTGGATGTCGCCTAGAGGGGGGGGGGGTGAATAGGCGCTTTAAAATAATTAAGGTTTAGGCTTGAACAAATGCGGAATAAAACTAACGTTTAATATGTCAAGCACAAAACCTCAAACAACTAGGCTCACCTATGTGCACCAACAAATTATGCTAAGCAAGATAAACAACTAAGTGATAGCAAGATATATGACAAGAGACAATATGGCTATCACAAAGTAAAGTGCATAAGTAAAGGGTTCGGGTAAGAGATAACCGGGGTACGTGGAGACGATGATGTATCCCGAAGTTCACACCCTTGCGGATGCTAATCTCCGTTGGAGCGGTGTGGAGGCACAATGCTCCCCAAGATGCCACTAAGGCCACCGTAATCTCCTCACGCCCTCGCACAATGCAAGATGTCGTGATTCCACTAAGGGACCCTTGAGGGCGGTCACCGAACCCGTACAAATGGCAAACCTTGGGGGCGGTCACCGAACCCGTACACGTGGCAACCCTTGGGGCCGGTTACCGGTACCCGTACAAATAGCTTGGGGCAATCTCCACAACCTAATTGGAGACCCCGACGCTTACCCGGAGCTTCACACCACAATGATTGAGCTCCGAGACACCACCAAGCTTCTAGGACGCCAAAGCATCCACGAAGAACAATATCTAGGGTACTAAGTACCAAAGGTAGTAAGCTTCTCAACTTCTCACCTCCACGTATCACCGTGGAGAACTCAAACCGATGCAACTAATGCAATGACAAGAACACACGAAGTGGTCAAGTCCCTCACACTCAAATCCCTCCACAACAACGAAAGCTATGGAGAAATATGAGAGCAAGAACAAGGAGCTCACAAAGAACTCCAAGATCAAGATCCAAGGGGTTCCCCTCACATAGAGGGGAAAGTGATTGGTGGAGATGTGGATCTAGATCTCCTCTCTCTTTTCCCTCAAGAACAAGCAAGAATCATTGGAGGGATTGAGAGTAAGCAAGCTCTAAGAATGTCAACAATGGAGGTAGAACAAGAGCTCAACGGATAGATAGGACCAAGGGGGAAGAAGACCCCCTTTATATAGTGGGGGAATAAATTAGACCGTTACCCCCACTTACAGCCCGAGCTCCAGCGGTCCTACCGCTGGCTGCAGCGGTACTACCACTGGCATTCCAGCGGTACTACCGCTGACCAGGGGCGGTACTACCGCCGGCTAGCGGTACTACCGTTGGCACTCCAGCGGTACTACCGCTGGGCCCCTGGTAGTGCAAAGGCACTACCACCGCCAAGAAAGTCTTCGCAAAAATGTCCGACGCAGTACAACCGCAAAGATGACGGTACTAAAAACTTGGAGCGGTACTACCGCTGGCCAGGGGCGGTACTACCGCTGGACAGCGGTACTACCGCCATCTCTAGCGGTACTACCGCTAGGGCCAGCGGTACTACCGCCAACTCTAGCGGTACTACCGCTCGCCACTGAAACAGCCATAACTTTCACATACGAGCTCCGAATCAAGCAAACCCAAGCTTGTTGGATTTAGGACGACAAGAGCTATCCAAACAGATATGAAAATGCCAATGATATAGAGATGTGAGTCCTCTATGAGTGAAGAACCGGCAAATACTCCAACATCAAAAACATCATACTAGATGCATATGGACTCCGTTTTCGATGAACTCGAGCTTGTCACGAAGATGACCATAAGCTCTAAAACTCATAAAGAGAAACACCAAACAAGAACCAAGAAGTATGATGCAAGGATGCAAATGGTTTGAGCTCTCAACGAACGATACGATCAATCTACTCACTTGAGAGCCCCCCTTGATAGTACAACAATCTATCCTAAACAGAAAACCTATCAAGGGCAAACCTATACCTTGCACCTCGTCTCTTGAGCTAGATGATGATGATCTTGGCTTCCTCAAGATGGACCACCTTTCTTGATTGCGTTGGCTTGATGAAGACTAGTTGATTGCTCCCCCATACTCACTATGGGTGAGCCACTCTTCAGCATATCTTCACAAGTCCATTGCCACCACAATGGACGGCAAGCTTCAAGCATGATATCTTCGTGCTGATCCACTTGAACTTGCACATTGCAATCTTGATGACGATCACAACTTGACGTCATACTTCATGGGTTGTATGAGATCTTCCCTTTGACGCAAGCCCATGGAAACACACCTAACCCCCTCATAGAACTCTCACGAAGACCATGGGTTAGTACACAAACATGTAATGGACAATGCTTACCATACCATGGGATCACTTGATCCCTCTCGGTACATCTTGTATGCTTTGTGTGTTGATCATCTTGATTTATTCTTTGTCTGAGATCTTGATCAACCATGTGTCTCTATGACCATTCTTTGGATAATACCTTGAATACCATCTTGGTCATCATATAAACTCCTTGAACCCAACAGATGGAGTTCAAGAAGTGCCTATGGACAAATCCATACCATGGGATCACTTGATCCCTCTCGGTACATCTTGTACGCTTTGTGTGTTGATCATCTTGATTTACTCTTTGTCTGAGATCTTGATCAACCATGTGTCTCTATGATCAACCATGTGTCTCTATGACCATTCTTTGGATAATACCTTGAATACCATCTTGGTCATCATATAAACTCCTTGAACCCAACAGATGGACTTCAAGAAGTGCCTATGGACAAATCCTATAAATGTAACTTAAGGCAACCATTAGTCCATAGGAATTGTCACTAATTACCAAAACCACATATGGAGATATATGCTCTAACACCTTTAACGTTGCCGACCTTCTTGTCCGCTAAGTATTTGGGGCAGTTCCGCTTCAAGTGACCTTTTCCCTTGCAATAGAAGCACTCAGTCTCAGGCTTGGGTCCATTTTTTTCTTCTTCCCGACATCTGGCTTACCGGGGCGGCAACAGCTTTGCCGTCTTTCTTGAAGTTCTTCTTACCCTTGCCCTTCTCGAAACTAGTGATCTTGTTGACCATCAACACTTGATGCTCTTTCTTGATTTCTACTTCTGCACACTTGAGCATCGAGTACAACTCGAGAATGGTCTTCTCCATCCCTTGCATGTTGTAGTTAAGCACAAAGCCTTTGTAGCTTGGTGGGAGAGACTGGAGGATTCTGTCAATTATAGCATCATCCGGAAGTTTGACTCCAAGTGAAGTCAGACGACCGTGTAACCCAGACATTTTGAGTATGTGCTCACTGACAGAACTGTTCTCCTCCATCTTACAGCTAAAGAACTTGTCGGAGACTTCATATCTCTCCACACGGGCATGAGCTTGAAAAACTAGCTTCAGCTCCTGGAACATCTCGTATGCTCCCTGTTGCTCAAAACGCCTTTGGAGCCCCGTTTCTAAACTGTATAACATGCCACACCTAACCAGAGAGTAGTCATCACTCCGCGTTTGCCAGATGTTCAGAATGTCCTGGGCTGCTGCGGGAGCGGGATGGTCACCTAGCGGCGCATCAAGGACATATGCCTTTTTAGCTGCTTCAAGGATGAGCTTCAAGTTGCGAACCCAGTCCGCATAGTTGCTACCATCATCTTTCAGCTTGTTTTTCTCTAGGAATGCGTTGAAATTGAGGTTGATGTTGGCCATCTACAATATTTATAAAGACAAACCTTTTAGACTAAGTTCATGACAATTAAGTTCATTAAATCAAATTAAGTATGAACTCCCACTTAAATCGACATCCCTCTAGTCATCTAAGTGATACATGATCCATGTTGACTAACCCGTGTCCGATCATCACGTGAGACTGACTAGTCACCATGGTGAGCAACTTCATGCTGATCGTATTCAACCATACGACTCATGTTCGACCTTTCGGTCTCTTGTATTCGAGGTCATGTCTGTACATGCTAAGCTCGTCGAGTCAACCTAGGTGTTTCACGTGTGTAAATCTGGCTTACACCCGTTGTATGCGAACGTTAGAATCTATCACACCCGATCATCACGTGGTGCTTCGAGACAACGAACCTTCGCAACAGTGCACACTTAGGGAATACGTTCTCGAAATTTTAAGAGGGATCATCTTATTATGCTACCGTCGTTCTAAGCAATAAGATGTAAAACATGATAAACATCACAATGCAATCATATAGTGACATGATATGGCCATTATCATCTTCGCCCTTTCGATCTCCATCTTCAGGCATCGCATGATCATCATCGTCACCGGCGTGACACCATGATCTCCATCATCATGATCTCCATCATCGTGTCTCCGTGAAGTCGTCACGCCAACTACTACTATAGCTAACCGTTAGCAATGAAGTAAAAGTAGTAAGCACATGGCGTTGCATCTCATACAATAAATTAAGACAACTCCTATGGCTGCTGCCGGTTGTCATACTCATCGACATGCAAGTCGTGAAACCTATTACAATAACATGATCGTCTCATACATCATACATGCAACATCACAACTTTGGCCATATCATATCACATGTCAAACCCTGCAAAAACAAGTTAGACGTCCTCTAATTTTTGTTGCAAGTTTTACGTGGCTGATTTGGGTTTCTAGCAAGAACGCCTTCTTACCTACGTGACAGCCATAACGATGATATGCCAAAGCTATTTACCCTTCATAAGGACCATTTTCATCAAATCCAATCCGACTAGAGTAGGAGAGACAGACACCCGCTAGCCACCTTTATCCATGGTGTGCATGTCTGTCGGTGGAACCAGTCCCACGTAAGCGTACGTTTAAAGTCGGTCCGGGCCGCTTCATCCCACAATACCACCGGAAAAGAATAAGACTAGTAGCGGCAAGCAAATTGACAAATCATCGCCCACAACTTTTGTGTTCTACTCGTGCATAGAATCTACGCATAGAAAACCTGGCTCGGATGCCACTGTTGGGTAACGTAGCATAAATTAAAAATTTTCTTACGCATATTCAGATCATCCTATGGAGAGACCAGCAACGAGAGAGGGGTAAGAGCATCTTCATACCTTTGAAGATCGCTAAGCGGAAGCGTTGCTAGAACGCGGTTGATGGAGTCGTACTCGCAGCGATTCCGATCTAGTGCGAACTACGGCACCTCCGCGTTCAACACACGTGCAGCCCGGTGACGTCTACCGCACCTTGATCCAGCAAGGAGGAGGGAGAGGTTGGGGAAAAACTCCAGTAGCACGACGACGTGGTGTCGATGGAGAGACGAGGTCTCCCGGCAGGGCTTCGCCAAGCACCGGCAGAGAGGAGGAGGAAGAAGGGCAGGGCTGCGCCGAGGGTGTTGGGGAACGTCGCATGGGAAACAAAAATTTTCCTACGCGCACGAAGACCTATCATGGTGATGTCCATCTACGAGAGGGGATGTGTGATCTATGTACCCTTGTAGACCGTACAGCAGAAGAGTTAGTGAACGCGGTTGATGTAGTGGAACGTCCTCACGTCCCTCGATCCGCCCCGCGAACTATCCCGCGATCAGTCCCACGATCTAGTGCCGAACGGACGGCACCTCCGCGTTCAGCACATGTACAGCTCGACGATGATCTCGGCCTTCTTGATCCAGCAAGAGAGACGGAGAGGTAGAAGAGTTCTCCGGCAGCGTGACGGCGCTCCAGAGGTTGGTGATGATCTCGTCTCAGCAGGGCTTCCCCCGAGCTCCGCAGAAACGCGATCTAGAGGTAAAACCGTGGAGATATGTGGTCGGGCTGCCGTGGCAAAGTTGTCTCAAATCAGCCCGAAAACCCCACTATATATAGGAGGGAGAGGGGGTAGCCTTGCCTTAGGGTCCAAGAACCCCCAAGGGGTCGGCCAAGCCAAGGGGGGAAGGATTCCCCTCCCAAACCGAGTCCTAGTTGGTTTGGAAGGTGGAGTCCTTCCCTTTCCCACCTCCTCCTTTTTTTTCTCTTTGATTTTCTTCCCAATGCGCATAGGCCCCTTTTGGGCTGTCCCACCAGCCCACTAAAGGCTGGTGCGGCACCCCCAACACCTATGGGCTTCCCCGGGGTGGGTGGCCCCCCTCCGGTGAACTCCCGGAACCCATTCGTCATTCCCGGTACATTCCGGGTAACTCCGAAAACCTTCCGGTAATCAAATGAGGTCATCCTATATATCAATCTTCATTTCCGGACCATTCCAGAAACCCTCGTGACGTCCGTGATCTCATCCGGGACTCCGAAAAACATTCGGTAACCAACCATATAACTCAAATATGCATAAAACAACGTCGAACCTTAAGTGTGCAGACCCTGCGGGTTCGAGAACTATGTAGACATGACCCGAGAGACTCCTCGGTCAATATCCAATAGCGGGACCTGGATGCCCATATTGGATCCTACATATTCTACGAAGATCTTATCGTTTGAACCTCAGTGCCAAGGATTCATATAATCCCGTATGTCATTCCCTTTGTCCTTCGGTATGTTACTTGCCCGAGATTCGATCGTCAGTATCCGTATACTATTTCAATCTCGTTTACCGGCAAGTCTCTTTACTCGTTCCGTAATACAAGATCCCGCAACTTACACTAAGTCACATTGCTTGCAAGGCTTGTGTGTGATGTTGTATTACCGAGTGGGCCTCGAGATACCTCTCCGTCACACGGAGTGACAAATCCCAGTCTCGATCCATACTAACTTAATGAACACCTTCGGAGATACCTGTAGAGCATCTTTATAATCACCCAGTTACGTTGCGATGTTTGATACACACAAAGCATTCCTCCGGTGTTAGTAAGTTATATGATCTCATGGTCATAGGAATAAATACTTGACACGCAGAAAAACAGTAGCAATAAAATGACACGATCAACATGCTACGTCTATTAGTTTGGGTCTAGTCCATCACGTGATTCTCCTAATGACGTGATCCAGTTATCAAGCAACAACACCTTGTTCATAATCAGAAGACACTGACTATCGTTGATCAACTGGCTAGCCAACTAGAGGCTTGCTAGGGACAGTGTTTTGTCTATGTATCCACACATGTATATAAGTCTTCATTCAATACAATTATAGCATGGATAATAAATGATTATCTTGATACAGGAATTATAATAATAACTTTATTTATTATTGCCTCTAGGGCATAATTCCAACAGTCTCCCACTTTCACTAGAGTCAATAATCTAGCCCTCACATCATCATGCGAATTACATTGTAATTAATCTATCACCCATACCGTTCTGGTGTTGATCATGTTTTGCCCGTGGAAGAGGTTTAGTCAGCGGGTCTGCTACATTCAGATCCGTGTGCACTTTGCGTATACTTACGTCCTCCCCTTCGACGTAGTCGCGGATGAGGTTGAAGCGTCGTTTGATGTGTCTGGTCTTCTTGTGAAACCGCGGTTCGTTTGCTAGCGCAATGGCACCCGTGTTGTCACAGAACAAGGTTATTGGATTCAGTGCGCTTGGCACCACTCCAAGATCCGTCATGAACTACTTCATCCAGACACCCTCCTTAGCCGCCTCCGAGGCAGCCATGTACTCCGCTTCACATGTAGAATCTGCTACGATGCTCTGCTTGGAACTGCACCAGCTTACCGCACCCCCATTAAGAATAAATACCTATCCGGTTTGCGACTTAGAGTCGTCCGGATCAGTGTCAAAGCTTGCATCGACGTAACCTTTTACGGCAATCTCTTCGTCACCTCCATACACGAGAAACATCTCCTTAGTCCTTTTCAGGTACTTCAGGATATTCTTGATTGCCGTCCAGTGATCCACTCCTGGATTACTCTGGAACCTACCTGCCATACTTATGGCCAGGCTAACGTCCGGTCTAGTGCACAACATTGCATACATGATAGAACCTATGGCTGAAGCATAGGGGACGGAGCGCATATGCTCTCTATCTTCATCAGTTGCTGGGCACTGAGTCTTACTCAATCTCGTACCTTGTAAAACTGGCAAGAACCCTTTCTTGGACTGTTCCATTTTGAACCTCTTCAAAACTTTATCAAGGTATGTGCTTTGTGAAAGTCCTATCACGCGTTTTGATCTATCCCTGTAGATCTTAATGCCTAGAATGTAAGCAGCTTCTCCTAGGTCCTTCATAGAGAAACTTTTATTCAAGTAATCCTTTATGCTCTCCAAGAACTCTACGTTGTTTCCAATCAGTAATATGTCATCCACATATAATATTAGAAACGCCACAGAGCTCCCACTCACTTTCTTGTAAATACAGGATTCTCCAACCACTTGTATAAACCCAAATGCTTTGATCACCTCATCAAAGCGTTTGTTCCAACTCCGAGATGCTTGCACCAGTCCATAAATGGATCGCTGGAGCTTGCACACCTTGTTAGCATTCTTAGGATCGACAAAACCTTCGGGTTGCATCATATACAACTCTTCCTTAAGGAAACCGTTAAGGAACACCGTTTTGACATCCATCTGCCAGATTTCATAATCGAAAAATGCAGCTATTGCTAACATGATTCTGACGGACTTAATCATCGCTACGGGTGAGAATGTCTCATCGTAGTCAAGTCCTTGAACTTGTGAAAAACCCTTTGCCACAAGTCGAGCTTTATAAACGGTCACATTGCCGTCAGCGTCGGTCTTCCTCTTAAAGATCCATTTGTTATGAATATCCTTGCGGCCCTCAGGTAATACTTCCAAAGTCCACACTTTGTTCTCATACATGGATCCTATCTCGGACTTCATGGCTTCTAGCCATTTGTTGGAATCTGGGCCCACCATTGCTTCTTCATAATTTGAAGGTTCATTGTTGTCTAACAACATGATTGACAAGACGGGATTACCGTACCACTCTGGAGAAGCACGTGGTCTCGTCGACCTGCGTGGTTCGACAGAAACTTGAACCAGAGTTTCATGATCATCATCATTAACTTCCTCCTCAACCGGCGTCGCAACGACAGAGGTTTCCCCTTGCCCTGCGCCACCATCCAGAGGGATGAGAGGTTCGACAACCTCGTCAAGTTCTATCTTCCTCCCACTCAATTTTCTCGAGAGAAACTCCTTCTCGAGAAAAGCTCCGTTTTTAGCAACAAACACTTTGCCTTCGGATTTGAGATAGAAGGTGTACCCAACTATCTCTTTTGGGTAACCTATGAAGATGCACTTTTCCGCTTTGGGTTCCAGCTTATGAGGTGGAGTCTGCCAGTGTTCCCATGGAAAGCTATGTCAACTTTGCGGCTTACTTCCTAAAGGGTTCTGTTGCTCAATGGTGAGAAAGTCACAAGCGTTTTCATCCTGCTGGAACTATCATCACCTGCCAGAGTTCCAAGCTGCTTTCCGTGCCTGCTACATTCCTCAGGAAATCATGGACCAGAAGAAGCGTGAGTTCCGCAACCTCGTCGAGGGAAACAAGACTATGGATGCTTATCGGCAGGAATTTCTCGACTTATCCCGCTATGCTGAAGAAGATATTGCAATTAATGCTCGCAGACAGGAAAAGTTCTGTGATGGCCTCCACCCTCACATCAAGCTGGCACTCCTTGTTCAAGACTATCCTAATTTCGCCACCTTAGTGAACAAGGCCATCGAGGTTGAAACTGGCCTACAGAAATACAAGGATGGAAGCAAGTGCAACCGTGACATGGGATCATCTTCGGGCTCATCTACATGAAAGAAGAAGATCTGGATTCCCCACAACATGTAGCATGCACGTGCTCCTACTCCAAGGCCGTCATATGCTGCAACTTGTCTGCCTCCTCCACCACCTAGGCAGCTGAGGCTTCCAGCTCCACCATCCCGAGCTCCTCCTTCCCGTCCTGAGGACGGGTTGTGCTTCAAGTGTTGTCGTCCAGGTTACCGTGCCAAAGAGTGCATGAAGAATCATAATCAGCTAGCAGTTCCCTCAACTGGCAGTGGTAACAATCGGAATCACAACAACAATGCCAAGCCTGCTTATGTTCATGGTCATGCAAACAACATTGAAATGGGTCAAGCTCAAGACCAGCCTGCTACCGTGATGGGTACACTTGTCGTTAACTCAGTACCTATTTCTGTATTGTTTGATACAGGAGCATCACATTCCTTTATGTCAGAAAATTTTGCATACATGCATGGCATTAGAAGCGAAGAGATGAACATTTCGATAGTGGTAAACACCCCCATGATCCAATGTCGAACCTCTGTGGTTTGCCCCAATGTCCTTGTCGAAATTGAAGGATTGGAATTCCTAGCCACTCACATATTGCTGAAGTCTTCTAATATTGACCTCATTCTGGGAATGGACTGGTTGACAGCTCATACGACTTCAGTTGTTTGTGCCACCAAAACCTTCCATCTCCTACATCCTTTAAATGTAATAATAAGCTACCATGATCATCTCGTTCGAGATGCTGAAGCGCGGTTGTATGCCTTGAATGCATTAAATGTGTGGCCTCTTGAAGGAATCAAAAACATTCCAATTGTCTGGGATTTCCAAGATGTCTTTCCAGAAGAACTTCCATGGATCCCCCTGCTAGGGTTGTCGAGTTTGTCATCGACTTGGTACCCGATACCACTCCTATCGTCAAGCGTCCTTATAAGATGCCACCACATGAACTCCTTGAACTTAAGCAAGAAATTGACAATTCGCTTCGCCTGGGTTTCATTCCTCCAAGTTCCTCTGATTGGGGAGCACCTTCTCTCTTTGTTAAGAGGAAGGATGGAACAAATCGTTTGGTTCAAGACTATCGTTCTATCAATCAGACCACTATTCAGAACAAATGTACTCTTCCTCGGATAAATGATCTATATGATCAACTTGTTGGTTCCTCACTCTTCTCTAAGCTCGACCTGAGGTTGGGATACCATCGGATCCATGTTCGTGATGAGGATATCCCAAAAACCGCTTCGTTAGTCAATATGGGTCATACGAGTACACCGTCATGTCCTTCTCCTTCGGCTTAACCAATGCCTCGACAACCTTCTCTCATTTGATGAATTATATCTTCATGGACTACCTCGACAAATTCGTCGTGGTTTATCTGGATGATATCTTGGTGTACTCCAAGAATAGAGAAGATCATGTCGAATATCTTCATCTTGTGCTGGAAAATATTCGGGAGCATCAACTTTATGCAAAGTATTCCAAGTGTGAATTCTGGCTGGACGAAGTGACTTACCTTGGTCATGTGATCTCCAAGGATGGTATTGCGATCAACCCCGAATGAGTTCAAGCTATTATTGACTGAACTCCCTTGAAGAATGTCAAACAAGTGAGAAGTTTTTCAGAATCGCCAGCTATTGTCGTCGATTCGTCGAGAACTTCTCCAAGATTGCAAAAACATTAACCAATCTGCTTCACAAAGGTGTTAAGTATGAGTGGATAGATAAATGTCAGGAAAGTTTTGAGGCACTGAAGGACAAACTGACATATGCTCCGGTACATGCTCCTCCGGATACTAAAAAGGATTTCATCATATATTGTGACACTTCTCGTCAAGGAATAGGTTGTGTCCTAATGCAAGAGCGCAAAGTGATTTCTTATGCCTCTCGTCAGTTGCATGCTCATGAAGTTAACTATCCAATTCATGACCTCGAACTTCCTGCAGTAATACATTCACTAAAGGAGTGGCGGCATTACCTTCTTGGTAACCATTGTGAGATCTTCACCGATCATCGAAGTACTTGTTTACTCAGTAGGATCTGAAACTCCGTCAACAAAGAAGGATGGAACACATAGCAGATTTCAATTTGGGTATTCCTTATACACGTGGCAAGGCTAATGTAATGGCTAATGCCTTGAGTCGTAAGTCATACTACATCCACCTCAACGTTCATAAGGTTCACGACCATCTTCAAGAAGAATTCAGTAAGATGTACCTCCATATTGTTCCTCAGGGTTATCTTGTTCCCCCTCGTGAAGAGTTACGCAAGATGAATCTCCATGTTGTTAATCCGGGTTCCCTTAGTAACCTGGTTGCCGAACTTGATCTTGTAGGCTGCATAAAAATTATTCAACTCTATGAAGATGATATTGAGAGAATTAAATGCTATCTGGGAGAAGGTAAACCCTCTTGCTTCACTGTTGCTGATGATGGCTCCTTGTACTTCAAGGGTCACCTATTCGTTCGAAGTAAGAGGGAAAACCTGAATATGACTCGGAGAGTGATGATAGAAGCTCCGGATACACCGCCGCCTATTCATCTAGGTATTACCAAGATATACCAAGACATCCGTCAAATATTCTGGTGGTCATATATGAAACAAGACATTGCATGCTATGTTGCAGAATGTGATATTTGTTGTTGGATCAAAGCAGAACATCAAAGGCCTGCTGGAACTCTGCAACCTATCTCTATTATTGAATGGAAATGTGATCATGTTGAAATGAACTTTGTCACTGGTTTTCCCAGATCGTAGAAAGGAAATGATGCTATTCTTGTCGTCATTGACCGGCTATCCAAAGTTGCACATTTCTGTCCCTCAAGGAAACAATCACTGCTAGTTAATTGGCAGATATATATATTTTCATAATTGTCTCACTCCATGGTATTTCGTTGGTAATCATCTGAGACCATGACAGGTTGTTCACTTCAAAATTCTGGGAGAGTTTTCAGAATGCTATGGGAACTCATGTGTCCTTGAGCACCGCTTTTCACCCTCAATCCCAAGGACAAGTCGAACGAGTCAACCAAATTCTTGAATACATGCTTCGAGCTTGTGTCATTTCTTTTGGTAAGAAATGGGAGGAATCTCTTTCGTATGCCGAGTTCTCCAACAACAATATCCATCAAGCTAGTTTGAAGATGAACCCCTTTGAAGTGTTGTATGGACGAAGGTGTCGACCTCCTCTGAACTGGTTACAAACTGGGGAACAATCACTCTTCTATCCGAGTATTATCTAACATGCCGAAGATCAAGTCTCCATTATTCGTGAGAATCTGAAGGCTGCTCAGTCTCGTAAAAAAAAGTCAGTATGACCTTCATCATCAAGATATGGTCTATCAACGTGGAAAAAAGGCTTATCTTCGAGTCACACCAATGGAATGTACACACCGCTTTGGGATCAAGGGCAAGCTAGCTCCTTGCCATATTGGTCCATTCACCATTCTCCGAAGGCATGGAAAAGTGGCATATCAATTGGAGCTACCGTTGAACTTTTCTCAGGTTCACGATGTCTTCCATGTGTCTCAGCTCCGCCGCTACTTCAAGGATCCTGTCCGAAAAATGGATCATGATATGCTTGAGATGCAACAAGGCCTCTCTTATATAGAGCATCCAGTCCACATTCTCGATCAGACTGAACGTCAGACTCGTCGCAAGGTCACCAAGTTCCTTAAAGTGAAGTGGTCAAATCTTTCTGAAGATGAAGCCACTTGGAATGCGAGGTCATCTTCGTGATGAATACCTCGAGATCTTTCCTTCTACCTCTTAATTCTCGGGACGCGAATTTCTTGTAGTAGGGAAGAGTTGTGACATCACTGGATTATGGTACACTGACCAATGTAATTAAGTTATAGTAACATGAGGATTAAGCTAATCCATTGTGCTAATCCATGTGTGATCACCTTAGGAATCAAATCCTAATACATTTTCCTTTGCAATTCAAATTCATTTGAAATATGGATTTAGAAGTTTTGCAAACCTGAAAACAAAAATCATGGTTGGGTTGCAAATATTCACATGGCAATTATAAAATATGACACCAAATTTTATCAAGTCTTCTGGTGTCTCAAAATAAATAAAACAGAGGCCAAATCAATTATTAAATACCCTTTTAAATTATGAAATATTCAAAATAAGTTCACAAAGGCCCCAATTTTTTTCTGGTATTGTCAAATATTATAACTCTAATATTTGGCCAAATGGCATATTTTTTAAAAAGTGCTTTGTCACTAAAATAAATAAAACAGAAAAAATAAAGAAAATAAAAGAATAAGAATGAGAAGATAAAAAGAAAACCTCCCCCTCGTGGGCCTCGGTCCAACCAGCCGCCAAGCGGCAGACCCATCTCCCCCTCATCCCTCTAGGCTATAAAAGCCCCCACCTCACTAACCCTCCACTTTCCCCCGAGTCCTCCTCACTCCACTCCTCACCCCAAAACGGCGGCGGCTCTCCCTTGCAGCACCCCCTCGACCGGCCGACGCCTCACGCCGCCCTAGTGTCGACCGACCACCCCACTGACCGTCACCCCCTCCCCCCCATGTCGGTCCTCCCAATCCTCTTTCCCGCTGGTTACCTCAAGCCACGCCGCCCCTTCCCATTAACGTTCGCGAGCGTCCCCACTCACCTCTTGTCCCTTCCCTTTTTGGCGACCTCCCTCTGGTAAGCCCCCGGCAACGCACGCGCCTCCCCTATGCCGCTCGCTAGCCCGCAACCTCCGCTGCTGCCCCCCCCTCGAGCCTAGTCGCTGCTGCACCTCCCTCCAGTGGCCACAGTTGTGCATGCCCGCCACTGCTCGCTGCCCGCACCCCCACTCGTGCTTGCGCCAGCCGTCGCGACAGCTCCGTGCCCAACCCCGCCGGCCGCGCGTTGGCTCCGCCACGGCCGTGCCCGCAGCCCACCGCAGCCGCTCCCGCACCGCACCGAGCCCGGCCGCTGTTGCTGCCATGCACGCACGCGTCGTGCTGCTCGCCCGCCTGTCGCACCGGCCCCTGCTCCCCGGTGCCCATCACATGCCCTGCCCCACCGGCCGCGCCCGCTTGCCCCGCCTCATGGCCGTTCGCTGGTCGCCGCTCTGCTTCCGCCGGCGACCACCCGCTGGCCATGGCCCGGTTCGGCCCCAGCCGACCCTCCTCCTTTTCAAACCCGAGCTTTTCCCTTCTACTTCTTAATTCTCGGGACGAGAATTCTTGTTAGTAGGGGAGAGTTGTGACATCCCCGGATTGTGCTACAGTGATCATTGTAATTAAGCACAGTGATGACAAGGATCTGTGCCTAATCATTTTGCTAAACAAAATATGATCAAGTTGAAAATTCATTTCTCTTTCCAAACTCCATTAAAGGGGGGCATTAAATTTTATTGTGATAAAATAAATCTTCAAACATCGTGGGAAAAATGTTGCACCTATTATGAAAATTTCAAAACATTTAATGTTAGGGAAAACAACATCACCTTGATGTTGGTGTGGACCCCACCTTTACTAACAACACCAATTTGCAATTTAAATTGCTATTAAATTCAAATATAAAATGCAAACAATTCCCAAAAATGCCCAAGGTGTATGTGGCCATATGGAATATTGCAACGTGTTTTATGGACCAAGTGGCACATTTTTGTTGAAGAGAATTATTGCAATAATAATAATAAATGAAACTGAAAAAACTAACCCACCCCGTGGCCGACCTAGCTGGGCCTCGGCCCACCTGGCCAACTCCCCCTAACCTAGACTCGAAACCCCCACTCCCTCCTCCCTCGTGCGCTGCCACCAACCCATCATGAGGGGACCGAGCCCCTCGCCCCCACCCCTCACTCGCCCCTCGCCCACTCCCCGTCTCCCTTGCTCCCTTGCCACTATCACCCGCTCCCCTCCCAGCCGCCACAACAGGCCAACCCCACGCCCCTTCCTCCCGATCCGATCTGGATCGGGGAACCACCCCACAGCGAGCCCCTCACTCCACCACGACCCTCCCCCAGATCGAACCAGAAGCTCTCCACTCCCCTCGTCAGATCTCCCTCTCCTCTCGTGGGGAGGCCAAACCACTGCATCGCGCCTCCCTGCACTCGAGCGCGCCAGCCCCAGCAACGACCCGCGCCGTCCCCCAGGCGGGCCGCCTCACCAGTGCCCCGACGGACACCTCCACTCCGGGCGAGCACCAACGACCGGCCGAAGCTCCACCGCCACCTCGCGAGCCGCCACCGGCCTGCATCGTCCCGTACCGCTCCTTGCCGGATCCGCCCCGCCCCGGGACGGCCTCGTGCCGGCCTACACCGATGCCGACCTCCATAGAGCCCCCCTCGAGCCTACGTTGCACACCTACAGGGCTCGGTGACAACACCCCTTCCTCCTCCCCCCCTCCGGTTCTGTTCCGGCATTCACCGCCTCGTCCCGGCGCCGTTGATCTCTCCTGTAAGACGAGGAGGTCGAGTATTGCCTCATGTTTGTTAGTTGAGAGTGAGAGATGATCAGAGAGATAGAATAGGGATGGAAAAGAGAAAAAAGGATGAATAGGTGCATAGATAACATGTATGAGATCTATATATTTATGTATATGTTTATATGTAGATGTATGTGTATTGTGGATGTGTGTAAAAATGTGTATAAGTGTGTATGTGAGATATATTGTATAGAGTGTGTGTGTGTGTTGTGTTGTGTGTGGCCGGTGGGCCACTGCCATGTGGGGCCAACCCCCCACTCCCACTAACAGGAGGGCCCCACACAACCCTTTGTTGAAAAAAATAAGAAAAATAAATAAAAACATATATTTAATAAAAAGTTTAATTAATTAAATAATTAATTAGTGAATTAATTAATTAGGTAATTATAATGATTGTGAGTAATTAGAATAATTAAGTAAATCTGTTAATATAGATAAGTATTTATCGTAACAGAATATGACACATGGGACCCCCACTAAATTAATCTGATTAATTAATAATTAACCCTAATTAAAAATTGTGTCTACACATGGGACCCACTGGTCAGAGTTGACCAGTCAACTGCTGATGTCAGCATGGCATCATGTTGATGTCATAAATAACTTATGAATTTAATTAAATCTGTTTTTAATTCTTAAATATTAATAAAAACTTTGAAAATTAATATAAAATAAACCGTAGCTCAGATGAAAATATTTTTAACATGAAAGTTGATCAGCAAACCGAGACGAACCGAGATATGTAGTTCATTTGTTTGTCACGCGTCCCTAGCATAGCAAACCTGGATCTTTTCCATCGTTTTCCGTTTGACCGGTAGTAGCCACACACCCGGGAAATATCATCTGATATTTTCCCGACCCGTCTATGACGGATGTTGCTGCGTTAGCTCATGCCTAGTCCTGCTTTTGCCATGTCATGCTTAGTGTTGCACCGTTGCTGTTATTTATTGTTTCTTCCCCTTCTTCTTACCGGTAGACCCCGAGACTAACGTTGTTGCCGGGTACATCTACCCTCCCGTCGACCAGCCCTTTGCCGAAGAGCAACAAGGCAAGCAAACCCCCTTGATCATCCCTATATCGCATATGTCTTCCCTCCTACTGCTTGCATTAGAATTTTGCTACAGATGTAGTTAACTCCTATATCTGATGCATAGCCGAATTTTGATGAACTGCTACCTTCAGTACTGTACTTTAAAATTGTTTAGCATAGGTGGAGCAGTCACCCCCCTCTGACCCCTTAATCCAGTTGCCCCGCTTTATTGTCAAGTCTCGATCCCTGATAGACGAGCCAGATCGACACATTACTTACACCCCCCTTAGTTGTGCGGCGCTACAAAGATACTATCGGGTACCGAGGGTGACACCTCGCGTAGTACTCAGGATTATATCTGTAGTACAGCTAGTTGGTCGTGGTTATCGAGGGTGATTCCTCTTTCACCATTCCTGACAATGTCTCTGTCGTGCAACCCCTCAAGTGTGGGACCCTCGAGGGTGATTCCTCTAAGTCCACCTTGACGGTTATATCGTTCGGGATCCAACGAGGGTGATGCCTCAGATCCCCCTGATGTTACAACCACACATTAACTTGACCATGTTACTCGGATCTTTGATGAATAGATGTTGGGCGGGTGGATTCCCGCGTGGATGCGTCGATGACTTAATTAAAATGATAATGGATTTGGGTATTTGATCTGGGTTGGTCGGAAGGCCTTATTACGCACTAACCGTCTGCGTGGGAAGAATTATGGGTACTCGACGTCATGGTATCATCCGAAGCTTTTCAGACGTCAGCAATGGGGCGGCGCACGTCCGAGTGGTCCCGAGATGCATCGCGCTTGTAGTAAGGGGTGCTAGGACTGACGTCGGCCACCCTTGCATCGTCCAGGAGCGCAGGGGGCAAGTGGGCCCATGAACCCTTTGTGCTTAGGAGTTAGACCGGCGGGCTGGCCTCTCTGTTGATCTTAGGTGGGGCTGCGACGTGTCGATATTCCGAGGCCGGGCATGACCTAGAGAAGTGTGTCCACCAGAGTGTTATCGAGCGTGACGGGGAATATGTTGTGCACCCGTGGAGGGAAGAAATTAATTATTCGGATAACCGTGTCCACGGTTACGGGACGACTTGGAGTTGTGCCCTCATCTTATACAACTACAACTGTTACTTAACTAGAATTGCTCCGGGATTGCTTCCTCGAAGGGAGTTGAGGTAGGATCTCTCGGCGTGACCTCATATTAATATTGCTGCAACAATATGACTATTATTTGTGTTTTGTGTTCTACTCTCGTCTATTGCTGCAAGACCCCCTGAAGATGCTAGTCTTTGATAGGACTAGGATTTCCCTCTCTTTCTCGCATTGCTGCAGTTAGTCCACATATAAAACCCCTTCTTTGATACTATTGCATACTTAGCATAGTTATGATATAAGTCTTGCGAGTACTTTGGATGAGTACTCACCGTTGCTTTGCTCCCTCTTTGTCCCCTTGATCCGTTGCTGCCACCAGATGATGGAGCCCATGAGTTGGAGTATCCCGCCGCCGACGACTGCTACCCCGACGGAGTCTGCTGCTACGTGGAGGCCGCTGAAGACTAGGAGTAGTTAGGAGGTTCCCAGGCAGGAGGCCTTGCCTCGTTCGATCGTGTGTCTTTTGTGCTAGCCTTCTCTAAGGCACCTCATGTTTAATGTTTATACTCAGATTTTGTTGCTTCCCCTGACTCGTGTGTTTATCGAGCTTCCGTATTCTAGCCCTCGAGGCCCCTGGCTTGTAATATGAAGCTTGTATGTTTTACTTGTTTCTAGAGTTCTGTTGTGATATCTTCCTGTGAGTCCTTGAGTTTGATCGTACGCATTTGCGTGTATGATTAGCGTACGATTAAATCAAGGATGTCACACTCCCTCTAGTAAGCCCCCGGCCATGCACGCGCCTCTCTTGTGCCACTCGCTAGCCCGCAGCCCCCGCCGCTGCCCCTCGAGCCCGCTCGCTGCTGCACCTCCCTCCAGTGGCCACAGTCGTGCATGCCCGCCATTGCTCGCTGCCCGCAACCCCACACGCGCTTGCGCTAGCCGTCGCGATAGCTCCGTGCACAACCCCGCCGGCCGTGCGCTGGCTCCGCCCCTGTCGTGCCCGCAGCCCACCATAGCCGCTCCAACACCGCACCGAGCCCCCGGCCGTTGTTGCTGTGACGCACGCACGCGTCGTGCTGCCCGCCCGCCTGTCGCACCGGCCCCTGCTCGCCTGGGCCCATCATGTGCCCTGCCCCACGGGTCGCGCCCGCTTGCGCCGTCTTGTGGCCGCTCGCTGATCGTCGCTCCGCTTCCACCGGTGACCGCCCGCTCGCCATGGCCGAGTTCGGCCCTAGCCGACCCTCCTCCTTGTCAACCGTGGGGATAACCCCACTAGGGCTAATCCCCCTTCCTCACAAAGAATGAGAAATGTGGCCCAACCCCTCAAAAACAAACAAAAAATAGAAATAATAATAATATTTAAATATAAAATATTAATTAATTAATTAATTAATAAAAACAATTAATTAATTAAGCAATTAATTAATAAGTTAGTTAGTCAAGATAATTAACTTCTCATTAATCTGTATAATTAATTCGAATAGTTAATTAGATTAAGTAAACCTAAGTTATCTAATCAATTCTCATAATTAATTAGCACAGTATGACATGTGGGACGCACTGGTTAGTTTGATCAGTCAACTCAAACTGTTGACTGCTAATGTGAGCATGATGTCATAATTGCATTTTTGAATTAAAATAAATCTGTTTAATTTCAAATAATCCGTAACTGAGATGAAATACTGTGTATATGAAAGTTGCTAAAATAAATGAGACAAATCCGGATATGTGATCCCCATTGACCCCTTACTCCGAGTTGCCCCTGCTTTATCATCAAAGACTCGATCTACTGATCGACTAGCCAAGACCCGTCACATCACTCACACCCCCTTAGTTGTACGAGTCTGTAGAGCTACTATTAAGTACCGAGGGTTACACCTTGTTACGTACTCCTGATGTTAGCCCTGTAGTGTAGTTAACCTACATTGGTTTATGGAGGGTTAGTCCTCCTTCACCACTTCCGATAACGACTCTGTCGTGCAACCCCTCAAGCATGGACCCACGAGGGTGATTCCTCCCTGGTCACCTTGATGGTTACATAATTCGGAATCCATCGAGGACGATACCTCGGATCCCTCTGATGTTACAACCACACGGTTACTTGACCTTACTACTAGGAACATGATGAAAGATGTGTTGCAGGTGGATTCCCGCATGGATGTGCGAGGCGTGGCCGGGAATTCTTGGCCCTTGCCACACATCGTCGAGTTGGGGAGACGGGACCACATATTGTGGTTTGCTGATCGTCGTCATAGTGTTAATTAAAATGCTAATGGGACTTGGGTATTCGATGTGAGTTGATCTATCACCTCTTTCACACTAACCTTAACGTGGGAGAAGTTACGGGTACTCAGTGTCGTTGTATCAGCCGAAGCTCTTCAAACGTCAGCAATTGAGCGCCGCACCCCCGAGTGGCCCGCGTAAGCATTGATCTTGAATTAGAGGTGCCAGAACTGATACTGGCCGCCCATGCAACGTACCGGAGCGCAAAGGCTGATTGGTCGAATACCCCTACACTTAGTGTTGGAATTATGCCCAAGAGGCAATGATAAATAAGTGGTTATTATAATTCATGTATCAAGATAATCGTTTATTATCCATGCTATAATTGTATTGAATGAAGACTTAGATACATGTGTGGATACATAGACAAAACACTGTCCCTAGCAAGCCTCTAGTTGGCTAGCCAGTTGATCAAGGATAGTGTCAGGGTATTCTGACTATGTACAAGGTATTGTTGCTTGATAACTGGATCACATCATTGGGAGAATCATGTGATGGACTAGACCCAAACTAATAGACGTAGCATGTCGATCGTGTCATTTTGTTGCTACTATTTTCTACGTGTCAAGTATTTATTCCTATGACCATGAGATCATATAACTCACTGACACCGGAGGAATGCTTTGTGTGTATCAAACGTCACAACGTAACTGGGTGACTATAAAGATGCTCTACAGGTATCTCCGAAGGTGTCCGTTGAGTTAGTATGGATCAAGACTGGGATTTGTCACTTCGTGTGACGGAGAGGTATCTCGAGGCCCACTCGGTAATACAACATCACACACAAGCCTTGCAAGCAATGTGACTTAGTGTAAGTCACGGGATCTAGTATTACGGAACGAGTAAAGAGACTTGCCGGTAAACGAGATTGAAATAGGTATGCGGATACTGACGATCGAATCTCGGGCAAGTAACATACCGAAGGACAAAGGGAATGACATACAGGATTATATGAATCCTTGGCACTGAGGTTCAAATGATAAATTCTTCGTAGAATATGTAGGATCCAATATGGGCATCCAGGTCCCGCTATTGGATATTGACCAAGGAGTCCCTCGGGTCATGTCTACATAGTCCTCGAACCCGCAGGGTCTGCACACTTAAGGTTCGGCGTTGTTATATGTGTATTTGAGTTATATGGTTGGTTACCTAATGTTGTTCGGAGTACCGGATGAGATCACGGACATCACGAGGGTTTTCGGAATGGTCCGGAGACGAAGATTGATATATAGGATGACCTCATTTGATTACCGGAAAGTTTTCGGCATTACCGGGAATGTACCAGGAGTGACGAATGGGTTCCGGATGTTCACCGGGGGGGGCAACCCAGCCCGGGGAAGCCCATAGGCCTTAGGGGTGCCGCACCAGCCCTCAGTGGGCTGGTGGGAAAGCCCAAGAAGGCCCCTGCGCAGGATAAGAGAAAATCAAAGAGAAAAAAAGGGGAAGTGGGAAGGAAGGGAAGGACTCCACCTTCCAATCCTAGTTGGACTAGGATTGGAGGAGGATTCCTCCTTCCCCCCTTCGGCCGACCCCCTTGGGGCTCCTTGAGCCTCAAGGCAAGGCCCCTCGCCTCCCACCTATATATACGGAGGTATTAGGGCTGATTTGAGACAACTTTGCCACGGTAGCCCGACCACATACCTCCACGGTTTTTCCTCTAGATCGCGTTTTTGCGGAGCTCGGGCGGAGCCCTGCTGGGATTAGATCACCACCAACCTCCGGAGCACCGTCACGCTGCCGGAGAACTCATCTACCTCTCTGTCTCTCTTGCTGGATCAAGAAGGATGAGATCATCGTCGAGCTATACGTGTGCTGAACGCGGAGGTGTCATCCGTTCGGCACTAGATCGGAGCGGATCGTGGGCCGGATCGCGGGACGGTTCACGGGGCGGATCGAGGGACGTGAGGACGTTCCACTACATCAACCACGTTTATTAAACGCTTCTGTTGTGCGATCTACAAGGGTACGTAGATCTGAAATCCCCCTCGTAGATGGACTTCACCATGATAGGTCTTCATGCGCGTAGGAATTTTTTTGTTTCCCATGCGACGTTCCCCAACAGTGGCATCATGAGCTAGGTTCATGCGTAGATGTCATCTCGAGTAGAACACAAAAGTTTTTGTGGGCGGTGATGTGCGATTTTCTGCCCTCCTTAGTCTTTTCTTGATTCCACGGTATTGTTGGGTCGAAGCGGCTCGGACCGACATCACTCGTATGCTTACGAGAGACTGGTTTCATCGCTACGAGCAACCCCGTTGCTCAAAGATGACTCGCGAGTGTCGGTTTCTCCAACTTTAGTTGAATCGGATTTGACCGAGGAGGTCCTTGGATGAGGTTAAATAGCAATTCATACATCTCCGTTGTGGTGTTTGCGTAAGTAAGGTGCGATCCTACTAGATACCCATGGTCACCACGTAAAACTGTTGGGTAACGTAGCATAAATTCAAAAAAATTCCTACGCATGTTCAGATCTTCCTATGGAGAGACCAGCAACGAGAGAGGGGTAAGAGCATCTTCGTACCTTTGAAGATCGCTAAGCGGAAGCGTTGCTAGAACGCGGTTGATGGAGTCGTACTCGCAGCGATTCCGATCTAGTGCCGAACAACGGCACCTCCGCGTTCAACACACGTGCAGCCCGGTGACGTCTCCCGCACCTTGATCCAGCAAGGAGGAGGGAGAGGTTGGGGAAGAAGACCAGCAACACGACGGCGTGGTGTTGGTGGAGAGACGAGGTCTCCCGGCAGGGCTTCGCCAAGCGCCGGTAGAGAGGAGGAGGGAGAGGAACAGGGCTGCGCCGAGAGAGAGAGAGATTAAACCGTGTCTCAAAGAGCCCCGAACCTCATCTATATATAGGGGGAGGGGAAGGGGGCGCAGCCCTTAGGGTTCCCACCCCTAAGGGGTGCGGCAGCCCTTAGATGGGAGAGGGGTGGCGGCCAGGGCAAGGGGGAGGGGTGGCGCACCCCTCTGGTGGGCCTAAGGCCCACCTAAGTTAGGGTTCCCCCCTCTTTTCCTTTCCCCTGCGCCATGGGCTGAGTGGGGAGGCGCACCAGCCCAACTAGGGGCTGGTTCCCACCCCCACTTAGCCCATCTTACCTCTTGGGGTCGCAGCCCCCCTTCGGTGGTCCCCCGGGACCACCTCCGGTGGTCCCGGTGGTCCCGGTACGTTACCAGTGATGCCCGAAACACTTCTGGTGTCCGAAACCATCCGTCCTATATATCAATCTTTACCTCCGGACCATTCCGGAGCTCCTCGTGACGTCCGGGATCTCATCCGGGACTCCGAACAACTTTCGGTAATCTCGTATAACAATTCCCTATAACCCTAGCGTCATCGAACCTTAAGTGTGTAGACCCTACGGGTTCGGGAGACAGGCAGACATGACCGAGACACCTCTCTGGCCAATAACCATCAGCGGGGTCTGGATACTCATGGTGGCTCCCACTAGCTCCACGATGATCTCATCGGATGAACCACGATGTCAAGGATTCAATCAATCCCGTATACGATTCCCTTTGTCTGTCGGTATAGAACTTGCCCGAGATTCGATCGTCGGTATACCTATACCTTGTTCAATCTCGTTGCCGGTAAGTCTCTTTACTCGTTCCGTAGCACGTCATCGTGTGACTAACTCCTTAGTCACATTGAGCTCATGATGATGTTCTACCGAGTGGGCCCAGAGATACCTCTCCGTCACACGGAGTGACAAATCCCGATCTCGATTCGTGCCAACCCAACAGACACTTTCGGAGGTACCCGTAGTGCACCTTTATAGTCACCCAGTTACGTTGTGACGTTTGATACACCCAAAGCACTCCTACGGTATCCGGGAGTTGCACAATCTCACGGTCGAAGGAAAAGACACTTGACATTAGAAAAGCATTAGCATACGAACAATACGATCTAGTGCTAGGCTTAGGATTGGGTCTTGTCCACCACATCATTCTCCCAATGATGTGATCCCGTTATCAATGACATCCAATGTCCATGATCAGGAAACCATGATCATCTATTGACTAACGAGCTAGCTAACTAGAGGCTTGCTAGGGACACATTGTGATCTATTCATTCACACATGTATTAGTGTTTCCTGTTAATACAATTATAGCATGAACGATAGACGATTATCATGAACAAGGAAATATGATAATAACCATTTTATTATTGCCTCTAGGGCATATTTCCAACAGTCTCCCACTTGCACTAGAGACAATAATCTAGTTACATTGTGATGTATCGAACACCCATAGCATTTTGGTGCTGATCATGTTTTGCTCGTGGAAGAGGTTTAGTCAATGGGTCTGCAATAGTCAGATCCGTGTGTACTTTACAAATATCTATCACTCCAGTTTGGACATGGTCCTGGATGGAGTTGTAGCGGCGCTTGATGTGCTTCGTCTTCCGGTGAAACCTGGGCTCTTTGGCTATGGCAATGGCTCCAGTGTTATCACAGAAGAGTGTCATAGGACCCGACGCACTTGGAACCACTCCAAGGTCGGTGATGAGCTCCTTCATCCAAATTCCTTCATGAGCCGCTTCTGAAGCAGCTATGTACTCCGCTTCACATGTAGATGCTGCCACGACTTCTTGCTTGCTGCTGCACCAGCTCACTGCCCCACCATTCAACACATATACGTATCCGGTTTGTGACTTAGAGTCATCCGGATCTGTGTCGAAGCTAACATCGACGTAACCCTTTACGACGAGCTCTTCGTCACCTCCATAAACGAGAAACATTTCCTTAGTCCTTTTCAGGTACTTAAGGATATTCTTGACCGCTGTCCAGTGTTCCGCACCGGGATTACTTTGGTACCTCCCTACCAAGCTTATCGCAAGGTTTATATCAGGTCTGGTACACAGCATGGCATACATTAGAGAGCCCACGGCTGAAGCGTAGGGGATAGAACTCATCTTCTCTCTATCTGCTGCCGTGGTCGGCGACTGAGTCTTACTCAATCTCATACCTTGCAAAACTGGCAAGAACCCTTTCTTTGAGTTTTCCATATTGAACTTCTTCAGTATCTTGTCAAGGTATGTACTTTGCGAAAGACCTATGAGGCGTCTCGATCTATCTCTATAGATCTTGATGCCTAATATGTATGCAGCTTCTCCAAGGTCCTTCATTGAAAAACTCTTGTTCAAATAGGCCTTTATGCTCTCCAACATCTCTATATCATTCCCCATCAATAATATGTCATCCACATATAGTACGAGGAAAGCTACAGAGCTCCCACTCACTTTCTTGTACAGACAGGCTTCTCCGTAAACCTGTATGAACCCAAACGCTTTAATCACCTCATTAAAGCGAATGTTCCAACTCCGAGATGCTTGCACCAGCCCATAGATGGAGCGCTGGAGCTTGCATACTTTGTTAGCACCTTTAGGATCGACAAAACCTTCTGGTTGCATCATATACAACTCTTCCTTAAGATTCCCGTTAAGGAATGCTGTTTTGACGTCCATTTGCCAAATTTCATAATCATAAAAGGCGGCAATTGCTAACATGATTCGGACTGATTTCAGCTTCGCTACGGGAGAGAAAGTCTCTTCGTAGTCAACTCCTTGAATTTGTCGAAAACCCTTTGCGACAAGTCGAGCTTTGTAAACGGTTACATTACCGTTTGCATCAGTCTTCTTCTTGAAGATCCATTTATTTTCTATGGCTCGCCGGTCATCGGGCAAGTCCACCAAAGTCCATACTTTGTTCTCATACATGGATCCTATCTCGGATTTCATGGCCTCAAGCCATTTGTTGGAATCCGGGCCCGCCATCGCTTCTTCATAGTTCGAAGGTTCACCGTTGTCTAACAACATGATTTCCATCACAGGGTTGCCGTACCATTCTGGTGCAGAGCGTACCCTTGTGGACCTTCGCGGTTCAGTAGTAACTTGATCCGAAGCTTCATGATCATCATCATTAACTTCCTCTTCAGTCGGTGTAGGCACCACAGGAACAACTTCTTGCGCTGCGCTACTTTCCTGTTCGAGAGGGGGTGTAATTACCTCATCAAGTTCTACCTTCCTCCCACTTACTTCTTTCGAGAGAAACTCTTTCTCTAGAAAGGATCCGTTCTTGGCAACAAAGGTTTTACCTTCGGATCTAAGATAGAAGGTATACCCAATAGTTTCCTTAGGGTATCCTATGAATACGCATTTCTCCGCTTTTGGTTCGAGCTTTTCTGGTTGAAGTTTCTTCACATAAGCATCGCAGCCCCAAACTTTAAGAAACGACAACTTAGGTTTCTTGCAAAACCACAGTTCATACGGTGTCGTCTCAACGAATTTAGACGGTGCCCTATTTAAAGTGAATGCTGCAGTTTCTAATGCATATCCCCAAAATGATAGCGGTAAGTCGGTGAGAGACATTATAGATCGTACCATATCTAATAAAGTGCGATTACGACGTTCAGACACTCCGTTGCGCTGCGGTGTGCCAGGCGGCGTAAGTTGTGAAACGATTCCACACTTCCTTAGGTGTGTGCCAAACTCGTGACTTAAATATTCTCCTCCACGATCAGATCGTAGACATTTAATCTTTCTGTCACGTTGATTCTCAACCTCACTCTGAAATTCCTTGAACTTTTCAAACGTCTCAGATTTGTGCTTCATCAAGTAGATATACCCATACCTACTCAAATCATCGGTGAGAGTGAGAACATAACGATAACCACCGCGAGCTTCAACGTTCATTGGACCACACACATCAGTATGTATTATTTCCAATAACTCGGTGGCTCTCTCCATTATTCCTGAGAATGGAGTCTTAGTCATCTTGCCCATGAGGCACGGTTCGCATGTGTCAAATGATTCAAAGTCAAGAGACTCTAGCAGTCCATCAGTATGGAGCTTCTTCATGCGCTTAACGCCGATATGACCAAGGCGGCAGTGCCACAAGTATGTGGGACTATCGTTATCAACTTTGCATCTTTTGGTACTCACACTACGAATATGTGTAACATCACGATCGAGATTCATCAAGAATAAACCATTCACCAGCGGAGCATGACCATAAAACATATCACTCATATAAATAGAACAACCATTATTCTCTCACTTAAATGAGTAGCCGTCTCGCATTAAGCAAGACCCTGATACAATGTTCATGCTTAAAGCTGGTACTAAATAACAATTATTAAGGTTTAAAACTAATCCCGACGGTAGATGTAGAGGTAGCGTGCCGACGGCGATCACATCGACCTTTGAACCATTCCCGACGCGCATCGTCACCTCGTCCTTGGCCAGTCTCCGCTTATTCCGCAGTTCCTGCTTTGAGTTGCAAATGTGAGCAACAGCACCGGTATCAAATACCCAGGAGCTACTACGAGCGCTGGTAAGGTACACATCAATAACATGTATATCATATATACCTTTAACGTTGCCGGCCTTCTTGTCCGCTAAGTATTTGGGGCAGTTCCGCTTCCAGTGACCTTTTCCCTTGCAGTAGAAGCATTCAGTCTCAGGCTTGGGTCCGTTCTTTTTCTTCTTCCCGGTATCTCGCTTACCGGGCGCGGCAACAGCTTTGCCGTCTTTCTTGAAGTTCTTCTTACCCCTGCCTTTCTTGAAACTAGTGGTCTTGTTGACCATCAACACTTGATGCTCCTTCTTGATTTCTACTTCTGCAGACTTGAGCATCGAGTAAAACTCGGGAATGGTTTTCTCCATCCCTTGCATGTTGTAGTTGAGCACAAAGCCTTTGTAGCTTGGTGGGAGAGACTGGAGGATTCTGTCAATGATAGCATCATCCGGAAGTTCGACTCCAAGTGAAGTCAGACGACCGTGTAACCCAGACATTTTGAGTATGTGCTCACTGACAGAACTGTTCTCCTCCATCTTACAGCTGAAGAACTTGTCGGAGACTTCATATCTCTCGACACGGGCATGAGCTTGAAAAACTAGCTTCAGCTCTTGGAACATCTCATATGCCCCGTGTTGCTCAAAACGTCTTTGGAGCCCCGTTTCTAAACTGTATAACATGCCACACCTGACCAGAGAGTAGTCATCACTCCGCGCTTGCCAGACGTTTAGAACGTCCTGGGCTGCTGCGGGAGCGGGAGGGTCACCTAGCGGCGCATTAAGGACATAAGCCTTTTTAGCTGCTTCAAGGATGAGCTTCAGGTTGCGAACCCAGTCCGCATAGTTGCTACCATCATCTTTCAGCTTGTTTTTCTCTAGGAATGCGTTGAAGTTGAGGTTGACGTTGGACATCTACAATATTTATAAAGACAACTTTTAGACTAAGTTCATGACAATTAAGTTCATTTAATCAAATTAAGTATGAACTCCCACTTAAATCGACATCCCTCTAGTCATCTAAGTGATACATGATCCATGTTGACTAACCCGTGTCCGATCATCACGTGAGACGTACTAGTCACCATGGTGAGCAACTTTATGCTGATCGTATTCAACCATACGACTCATGTTCGACCTTTCGGTCTCTTGTATTCGAGGTCATGTCTGTACATGCTAAGCTCGTCGAGTCAACCTAAGTGTTTCGCGTGTGTAAATCTGGCTTACACCCGTTGTATGCGAACGTTAGAATCTATCACACCCGATCATCACGTGGTGCTTCGTGACAACGAACCTTCGCAACGGTGCACACTTAGGGGACTACTTTCTCGAAATTTTAGGAGGGATCATCTTATTATGCTACCGTCGTTTTAAGCAATAAGATGTAAAACATGATAAACATCACAATGCAATCATATAGTGACATGATATGGCCATTATCATCTTTGCTCTTTCGATCTCCATCTTCAGGCATTGCATGATCATCATCGTCACCGGCGTGACACCATGATCTCCATCATCATGATCTCCATCATCGTGTCTCCGTGAAGTCGTCACGCCAACTACTACTATCACTACTACTATGGCTAACCGTTAGCAATGAAGTAAAAGTAGCAAGCACAAGGCGTTGCATCTCATACAATAAATTAAGACAACTCCTATGGCTCCTGCCGGTTGTCATACTCATCGACATGCAAGTCGTGAAACCTATTACAATAACATGATCATCTCATACATCATACATGCAACATCACAACTTTGGCCATATCACATCACATGTCAAACCCTGCAAAAACAAGTTAGACGTCCTCTAATTGTTGTTGCAAGTTTTACGTGGCTGATTTGGGTTTCTAGCAAGAACGCCTTCTTACCTACGTGACAGCCACAACGATGATATGCCAAAGCTATTTACCCTTCATAAGGACCCTTTTCATCAAATCCAATCCGACTAGAGTAGGAGAGACACACACCCGCTAGCCACCTTTATGCACGATGTGCATGTCTGTCGGTGGAACCAGTCTCACGTAAGCGTACGTGTAAGGTCGGTCCGGGCCGCTTCATCCCACAATACCGCCGGAAAAGAATAAGACTAGTAACGGCAAGCAAATTGACAAACCATCGCCCACAACTTTTGTGTTCTACTCGTGCATAGAATCTACGCATAGAAAACCTGGCTCGGATGCCACTATTGGGTAACGTAGCATAAATTCAAAAAATTTCCTACGCATGTTCAGATCTTCCTATGGAGAGACCAGCAACGAGAGAGGGGTAAGAGCATCTTCGTACCTTTGAAGATCGCTAAGCGGAAGCGTTGCTAGAACGCGGTTGATGGAGTCGTACTCGCAGCGATTCCGATCTAGTGCCGAACAACGGCACCTCCGCGTTCAACACACGTGCAGCCAGGTGACGTCTCCCGCACCTTGATCCAGCAAGGAGGAGGGAGAGGTTGGGGAAGAAGACCAGCAACACGACGGCGTGGTGTTGGTGGAGAGACGAGGTCTCCCGGCAGGGCTTCGCCAAGCGCCGGTAGAGAGGAGGAGGGAGAGGAACAGGGCTGCGCCGAGAGAGAGAGATTAAACCGTGTCTCAAAGAGCCCCGAACCTCATCTATATATAGGGGGAGGGGAAGGGGGCGCAGCCCTTAGGGTTCCCACCCCTAAGGGGTGCGGCAGCCCTTAGATGGGAGAGGGGTGGCGGCCAGGGCAAGGGGGAGGGGTGGCGCACCCCTCTGGTGGGCCTAAGGCCCACCTAAGTTAGGGTTCCCCCCTCTTTTCCTTTCCCCTGCGCCATGGGCTGAGTGGGGAGGCGCACCAGCCCAACTAGGGGCTGGTTCCCACCCCCACTTAGCCCATCTTACCTCTTGGGGTCGCAGCCCCCCTTCGGTGGTCCCCCGGGACCACCTCCGGTGGTCCCGGTGGTCCCGGTACGTTACCGGTGATGCCCGAAACACTTCCGGTGTCCGAAACCATCCGTCCTATATATCAATCTTTACCTCCGGACCATTCCGGAGCTCCTCACGTCCGGGATCTCATCCGGGACTCCGAACAACTTTCGGTAATCTCGTATAACAATTCCCTATAACCCTAGCGTCATCGAACCTTAAGTGTGTAGACCCTACGGGTTCGGGAGACAGGCAGACATGACCGAGACACCTCTCTGGCCAATAACCATCAGCGGGGTCTGGATACCCATGGTGGCTCCCACTAGCTCCACGATGATCTCATCGGATGAACCACGATGTCAAGGATTCAATCAATCCCGTATACGATTCCCTTTGTCTGTCGGTATAGAACTTGCCCGAGATTCGATCGTCGGTATACCTATACCTTGTTCAATCTCGTTGCCGGTAAGTCTCTTTACTCGTTCCGTAGCACGTCATCGTGTGACTAACTCCTTAGTCACATTGAGCTCATGATGATGTTCTACCGAGTGGGCCCAGAGATACCTCTCCGTCACACGGAGTGACAAATCCCGATCTCGATTCGTGCCAACCCAACAGACACTTTCGGAGGTACCCGTAGTGCACCTTTATAGTCACCCAGTTACGTTGTGACGTTTGATACACCCAAAGCACTCCTACGGTATCCGGGAGTTGCACAATCTCACGGTCGAAGGAAAAGACACTTGACATTAGAAAAGCATTAGCATACGAACAATACGATCTAGTGCTAGGCTTAGGATTGGGTCTTGTCCACCACATCATTCTCCCAATGATGTGATCCCGTTATCAATGACATCCAATGTCCATGATCAGGAAACCATGATCATCTATTGACTAACGAGCTAGCTAACTAGAGGCTTGCTAGGGACACATTGTGATCTATTCATTCACACATGTATTAGTGTTTCCTGTTAATACAATTATAGCATGAACGATAGACGATTATCATGAACAAGGAAATATGATAATAACCATTTTATTATTGCCTCTAGGGCATATTTCCAACAAAAACATGCAACAACAATTGGAGGACGTCTAACTTGTTTTTGCACGGTATGTTTGTGATGTGATATGGCCAATGATGTGATGTGATATATTGGATGTATGAGATGATCATGTTGTAGTAGTTAATACGACTTGCACATCGATGGTACGGCAACCGGCAGGAGCCATAGGGTTGTCTTTAAACTAATGTTTGTGCTTGCAGATGCGTTTACTATATTGCTAGGATGTAGCTTTAGTAGTAATAGCATGAGTAGCACGACAACCCCGATGGCGACACGTTGATGGAGATCATGGTGTGGCGCCGGTGACAAGAAGATCATGCCGGTGCTTTGGTGATGGAGATCAAGAAGCACGTGATGATGGCCATATCATGTCACTTATGAATTGCATGTGATGTTAATCTTTTTATGCACCTTATTTTGCTTAGAACGACGGTAGCATTATGAGGTGATCTCTCACTAAAATTTCAAGACGAAATTGTGTTCTCCCCGACTGTGCACCGTCGCTATAGTTCGTCGTTTTGAGACACCACGTGATGATCGGGTGTGATAGACTCAACGTTCACATACAACGGGTGCAAAACAGTTGCACACGCAGAACACTCAGGTTAAGCTTGACGAGCCTAGCATGTGCAGACATGGCCTCGGAACACATGAGACCGAAAGGTCGATCATGAATCATATAGTTGATATGATTAGCATAGGGATGCTTACCACTGAAACTATCCTCAACTCACGTGATGATCGGACTTGAGCTAGTGGAATTGGATCATGAACCACTCAAATGACTAGAGAGATGTACTTTTTGAGTGGGAGTTTAGCAAGTAATTTGATTAAGTTAAACTCTAATTATCTTGAACATAGTCCAAGTCCACTTTGAATATATTTGTGTTGTAGATCAATGGCTCACGCGACAGTCACCCTGAATTTTAATACATTCCTAGAGAAAGCTAAGTTGAAAGATGATGGAAGCAACTTGTAGACTGGGCTCGTAATCTTAAGTTGCTCCTGCAAGCTGGGAAGAAGGATTATGTCCTTAATGCTGCGCTAGGAGATGAACCACCCGCTACGGCTGACCAAGATGTTATGAACGCTTGGTTAACACGTAAGGAGGACTACTGAGTAGTTCAATGTGCAGTCATGTAAGGCTTAGAGCCGCGACTTCATCGTCGCTTTGAGCATCATGGAGCATATGAGATGTTCCAGGAGTTGAAGTTTATCTTTCAGAAGAACGCCCGGATCGAGAGGTATGAGACCTCCTATAAATTCTATGCTTGCAAGATGGAGGAGAATTTGTGTGTCAGTGAACATGTGCTCAAAATGTCTGGGTACTCAAACCGTCTAGCCGAGCTGGGGATTGAACTCCCGCAAGAGGCTATCACTGACATAATTCTTCAATCACTGCCACCAAGCTATAAGGGCTTTGTGTTGAACTATAATATGCAAGGGATGAAAAAATCACCCGGCGAGTTATTCGCGATGCTGAAAGTCGCAGAGTGAGAACTCCGTAAAGAGCATCAAGTGTTGATGGTGAATAAGACCACTAGTTTCAAGAGAAACAACAAAGGAAAGAAGGGCAATTCGAAGAAGAGCGGCAAGCCTATTGCCAATCCGACGAAGAAACCCAAAGATGGACCTAAGCCTAAAACAGAGTGCTATTATTGGAGGGGTATGGGTCACTGGAAGCGCAACTGCCCCAAGTATCTGGCTGATAAGAAGGCAGCCAAAGAAAAATTAGGTATATTTGATATACATGTTATTGATGTGTACTTAACCAGCTCTCGTAGTAGTGCCTGGGTATTCGATACCGGTTCTGTTGCTCATATTTGCAACTAGAAACAGGAACTGGGGAATAAGCGAAGGTTGGCGAAGGATGAAGTGACGATGCGCATGGGAAATGGTTCCAAGGTTGATGCAATCGCCGTCGGCATAGTTTCACTTCAGTTACCATCAGGATTAGTTATGAACTTAAATAATTGTTATTTAGTGCATGCGTTAAGCATGAACATTATATCTGGATCTTGTTTATTGCGAGACGGTTACTCGTTTAAGTCAGAGAATAATGGTGGTTCTATTTCTATGAGTAATATCTTTTATGGTCATGCACCCAATGTGAGAGGATTGTTCATATTGAATCTTGATAGTGATAATACACATATACATAACATTGAGACCAAAAGAGTTAGAGTTAACAATGATAGCGCCATGTTTTTATGGCACTGCCGCTTAGGTCATATTGGTGTAAAGCGCATGAAGAAACTCCATACCGATGGACTTTTGGAGTCACTTGACATGTGCGAACCATGCCTCATGGGCAATATGACTAAAACTCCGTTCTCCGGAACAATGGAGCGTGCAAGTGACTTGTTGGAAATCATACATACCGATGTGTGTGGTCCGATGAGTCTGGAGGGACGCGGCGGATATCGTTATTTTCTCACCTTCACTCACGATTTGAGTAGATATGGTTATGTCTACTTGATGAAGCACAAGTCTGAAACATTTGAAAAGTTCAAGCAATTTCAGAATGAAGTTGAAAATCATCATAACAAGAAGATCAAGTTCCTACGGTCTGATCGTGGGGGTGAATATCTGAGTTTCGAGTTTGGTGCTCACTTAAGACAATGTGGAATTGTTTCACAATTGACACCGCCTGGAACACCATAGCGTAATGGTGTGTCCGAACGTCGTAATCGTACTTTATTAGAGATGGTGCGATCTATGATGTCTCTTACTGATTTGCCATTATCGTTTTGGGGTTATGCATTAGAAACAACTGCATTCACTTTAAATAGGGCACCATCAAAATCCGTTGATACGACACCATACAAACTGTGGTATGGCAAAATACCAAAGTTGTCGTTTCTTAAATTTTGGGGATGTCATGCTTATGTCAAAAAGCTTCAGCCTAAAAAGCTGGAACCCAAAGCGGAAAAGTGCGTCTTCATAGGTTACCCAAAAGAGACAGTTGGGTATACCTTCTATCTTAAATCCGAGGGCAAAGTGTTTGTTGCTAAGAACGGAGCTTTTCTCGAGAAGGAGTATCTCTCGAGAGAATTGAGTGGGAGGAAGATAGAACTTGATGAGGTTGTCGAACCTCTCATCCCTCTAGATGGTGGCGCAGGGCAAGGGGAAACCCATGTCGTTGCGATGCCGGTTGAAGAGGAAGTTAATGATGATGATCATGAAACTCCGGATCAAGTTCCTGTCGAACCTCGCAGGTCGACGAGACTGCGTACTACTCCAGAGTGGGACGGTAATCCCATCTTATCAATCATGTTGTTGGACAACAATGAACCTGCGAATTATGAAGAAGCAATGGTGGGCCCGTATTCCAACAAATGGCTGGAGGCCACGAAGTCCGAGATAGGATCTATGTATGAAAACAAAGTGTGGACTTTGGAAGTACTACCTGAAAGCCGCAAGGCTATTCAGAACAAATGGATCTTTAAGAAGAAGACGGACGCTGACAGTAATGTGACCGTTTATAAAGCTCGACTTGTGGCAAAGGGTTTTTCACAAGTTCAAGGGATTGACTACGATGAGACATTCTCACCTGTAGCGATGCTTAAGTCCGTCCGAATCATGTTAGCAATAGCTGCATTTTTTGATTATGAAATCTGGCAGATGGATATCAAAACGGTGTTCCTTAACGGTTTCCTTAAGGAAGAGTTTTATATGATGCAACCCGAAGGTTTTGTCGATCCTAAAAATGCTAACAAAGTGTGCAAGCTCCAGTGATCCATTTATGGACTGGTGCTAGCATCTCGGAGTTGGAATAAACGCTTTGATGAGGTGATCAAAGCATTTGGGTTTATACAAGTGGTTGGAGAATCTTGTATTTACAAGAAAGTGAGTGGGAGCTCTCTGGCGTTTCTAATATTATATGTGGATGACATATTGCTGATTGGAAACAGCGTGGAGATTTTGGAGAGCATAAAGGATTACTTGAATAAAAATTTCTCTATGAAGGACCTAGGAGAAGCTACTTACATTCTAGGCATAAAGATCTATAGGGATAGATCAAAACGCCTGATAGGACTTCCACAAAGCACATACCTTGATAAAGTTTTGAAGAGGTTCAAAATGGAACAGTCCAAGAAGGGGTTCTTGCCAGTTTTACAAGGTACGAGATTGAGTAAGACTGAGTGCCCAACAACTGATAAAGATAGAGAGCATATGAGCACCGTCCCATATGCTTCAGCCATGGGTTCTATCATGTATGCAATGTTGTGCACTAGACCAGACGTTAGCCTGGCCATAAGTATGGCAGGCAGGTTCCAGAGTAATCCAGGAGTGGATCACTGGACGGCGGTTAAGAATACCCTGATGTACCTGAAAAGGACTAAGGAGATGTTTCTCGTGTATGGAGGTGACAAAGAGCTTGCCATAAAAGGTTACGTCGATGCAAGCGTTGACACAGATCCAGACGACTCTAAGTCGCAGACCGGATACGTATTTATTCTTAATGGGGGTGCGGTAAGCTGGTGCAGTTCCAAGCAAAGCGTCGTAGCTGATTCTACATGTGAAGCGGAGTACATGGCTGCCTCGGAGGCAGCTAAGGAGGGTGTTTGGATGAAGCAGTTCATGACGGATCTTGGAGTGGTGCCGAGCGCACTGAATCCAATAACCCTGTTTTGTGACAACACGGGTGCCATTGCCTTAGCAAAGGAACCACGGTTTCACAAGAAGACCAGACACATCAAACGATGCTTCAACCTCATCCGCGACTACATCGAAGGGGAGGACGTAAATATATGCGAAGTGCACACGGATCTGAATGTGGCAGACCCGCTGACTAAACCTCTTCCACGGGCAAAGCATGATCAACACCAGAACTGTATGGGTGTTAGATTTATTACAATGTAATTCGCATGGTGATGTGAGGGCTAGATTATTGACTCTAGTGCAAGTGGGAGACTATTGGAATTATGCCCTAGAGGCAATGATAAATAAGTTGTTATTATAATTCCTGTATCAAGATAATCGTTTATTATCCATGCTATAATTGTATTGAATGAAGACTTAGATACATGTGTGGATACATAGACAAATCACTGTCCCTAGCAAGCCTCTAGTTGGCTAGCCAGTTGATCAAGGATAGTCAGGGTCTTCTGACTATGTACAAGGTGTTGTTGCTTGATAACTGGATCACATCATTGGGAGAATCATGTGATGGACTAGACCCAAACTAATAGACATAGCATGTTGATCGTGTCATTTCGTTGCTACTGTTTTCTGCGTGTCAAGTATTTATTCCTATGACCATGAGATCATATAACTCACTGACACCGGAGGAATGCTTTGAGTGTATCAAACGTCACAACGTAACTGGGTGATTATAAAGATACTCTACAGGTATCTCCGAAGGTGTCCGTTGAGTTAGTATGGATCAAGACTGGGATTTGTCACTCCGTGTGACGGAGAGGTATCTCGGGGCCCACTCGGTAATACAACATCACACACAAGCCTTGCAAGCAATGTGACTTAGTGTAAGTCACAGGATCTTGTATTGCGGAACGAGTAAACAGACTTGCCGGTAAACGAGATTGAAATAGGTATGCGGATACTGACGATCGAATCTCGGGCGAGTAACATACCGAAGGACAAAGGGAATGACATACGGGATTATATGAATCCTTGGCACTGAGGTTCAAACGATAAGATCTTCGTAGAATATGTCGGATCCAATATGGGCATCCAGGTCCCGCTATTGGATATTGACCGAGGAGCCCCTCGGGTCATGTCTACATAGTTCTCGAAACCGCAGGGTCTGCACACTTAAGGTTCGACGTTGTTTTATGCGTATTTGAGTTATATGGTTGGTTACCGAATGTTGTTCGGAGTCCCGGATGAGATCACGGACGTCACGAGGGTTTCCGGAATGGTCCGGAAACGAAGATTGATATATAGGATGACCTCATTTGATTACCGGAAGGTTTTCGGAGTTACCGGGAATGTACCGGGAATGACGAATGGGTTCCGGGAGTTCACCGGGGGGGGCACCCACCTCGGGGAAGCCCATAGGCATTGGGGGTGCCGCACCAGCCCTTAGTGGGCTGGTGGGACAGCCCAAAAGAGGCCTATGCGCATTGGGAGAAAAATCAAAGAGAAAAAAAAGGAGGAGGTGGGAAAGGGAAGAAGGACTCCACCTTCCAAACCAAGTAGGACTCAGTTTGGGAGGGGAGACCTTCCCCCCCTTGGCTCGGCCGACCCCTTGGGGGTTCTTGGACCCCAAGGCAAGGCTCCCCCCTCTCCCTCCTATATATAGTGGGGTTTTAGGGCTGATTTGAGACAACTTTTGCCACGGCAGCCCGACCACATATCTCCACGGTTTTACCTCTAGATCGCGTTTTTGCGGAGCTCGGGCGGAGCCCTGCTGAGACGAGATCATCACCAACCTCTGGAGCGCCGTCACGCTGCCGGAGAACTCTTCTACCTCTCTGTCTCTCTTGCTGGATCAAGAAGGCCGAGATCATCGTCGAGTTGTACGTGTGCTGAACGCGGAGGTGCCGTCCGTTCGGCACTAGATCGTGGGACTGATCGCGGGACGGTTCGTGGGGCGGATCGAGGGACGTGAGGACGTTCCACTACATCAACCGCGTTTCTTAACGCTTCTGCTGTACGGTCTACAAGGGTACGTAGATCTAACATCCCCTCTCGTAGATGGACATCACCATGATAGGTCTTCGTGCGCGTAGGAATTTTTTTGTTTCCCATGCGACGTTCCCCAACAGTGGCATCAAGAAAGGTCATGTGTAGATGTCTTCTCGAGTAGAACACAAAAGTTTTCGTGGGCGGTGATGTGCGTTTTGCTACCCTCCTTGGTCTTTTCTTGATTCCACGGTATTGTTGGATCGAAGCGGCTCGGACCGACATTACTCGTACGCTTACGAGAGACTGGTTTCATCGCTACGAGTAACTCCGTTGCTCAAAGATGACTGGCGGGTGTCAGTTTCTCCAACTTTAGTTGAATCGGATTTGACCGAGGAGGTCCTTGGATGAGGTTAAATAGCAACTCATATATCTCCGTTGTGGTTTTTGCGTAACTAAGATGCGATCCTACTAGATACCCATGGTCACCACGTAAAACATGCAACAACAAAATTAGAGGACGTCTAACTTGTTTTTGCAGGGTATGCTTGTGATGTGATATGGCCAATGATGTGATGTGATATATTGGATGTATGAGATGATCATGTTGTAATAGTTAATATCGACTTGCACGTCGATGGTACGGCAACCGGCAGGAGCCATAGGGTTGTCTTTAAACTAACGTTTGTGCTTGCAGATGCGTTTACTATTTTGCTAGGATGTAGCTTTAGTAGTAATAGCATGAGTAGCACGACAACCCCGATGGCAACACATTGATGGAGATCATGATGATGGAGATCATGGTGTGACGCCGGTGACAAGAAGATCATGCCGGTGCTTTGGTGATGGAGATCAAGAAGCACATGATGATGGCCATATCATGTCACTTATGAATTGCATGTGATGTTAATCCTTTTATGCACCTTACTTTGCTTAGAACGACGGTAGAATTATGAGGTGATATCTCACTAAAATTTCAAGATGAAATTGTGTTCTCCCCGACTGTGCACCGTTGTGACAGTTCTTCGTTTCGAGACACCACGTGATGATCGGGTGTGATAGACTCAACGTTCACATACAACGGGTGCAAAACAGTTGCACACGCGGAACACTCGGGTTAAGCTTGACGAGCCTAGCATGTGCAGACATGGCCTCGGAACACATGAGACCGAAAGGTCGAGCATGAATCGTATAGTTGATATGATTAGCATAGAGATGCTTACCACTGAAACTATTCTTGACTCACGTGATGATCGGACTTGAGATAGTGGATTTGGATCATGTACCACTCAAATGACTAGAGAGATCTCTCCGTAGTAACGTGTATACGATGGCGTCTCTCTCCCACCTCCCCGGGCGGCGACCCAATGGCGATCTGGAACTCTAGCCGGCACCTCATCCATCTTTGCCGCCCCTCTGCTCAGGTGAACCTTCTCGACCCTTCTCTCGCGGTCGGACATGGCCTGCATGGGGGGTTCCACGTTGGATCTGGATTTCTCGCATGGATTGGCTTTCTCTCATGAGGTTTATCGCCACTCGGGTTTTACGGTGCACCCTATGAAGCATCGTCGCCCTTTCATTATGGTGATCTCTTTTGGTCGCCATGTGTTCCGGCTATCGCCTGACACAGTGGCTGCAGCTCTGGAATCGGTGATGGGTGGTTCGGCTATCGAGTTTCGTGTTTCTCAAATCACAGATTCGGTTTTCTCATTCAAGGTCTCATGCATGCAAGTTGGTTTTCACATTCTGGAATTGCGCTCTTTCAAGTGCTCAAGTTTTAAGTGCTTCTTCCATCTTTGGGGACATGGAGGTCCTAATTGGCGTCGGGAATTTGCTCTCTGGAAGAAACAATGTGATGCCGAGTGGATTATTGTGAGCCCCTCCAAGAGGAGGGCCTCTCTAGGTCTGATGGCCATGCATTCCAGACCACTTAAGTCTTCTCTCAAATCTGGATCTTCTGTTCGTAAGAAGCTATCTTTTGCATCCCTTCAACAATATGAGGTTTGCAAGGGCTATAGGTATCCTGTTTCCCATGCTGAGCTAGTCACTCTTGAGCAGGCTGGTTATTCGGTGCCTACCCCTGAATGTGTCATCATCTCTGCACCACCACCGGCGGAACTCCGGTGGACGGCAGCCACGCCGCATATTACATTTGGCACAGTTCCTTACCAAGTTTCATCCCCCGGTTCTCCCGGCGAGAATTTTCAAACTGCGAAAATTTTCGGAACTTCCCACGTGCAGCAAGAGGATACAGCTAATCCAGCCGAGATTCATGGTTCTTTGAATAGTGGAAATCAATCTTCGGGGGCAAGTTTGGATTCTCGACGAAACTCCTCTCTCATTATTGAGCCTGCTAAGGTTTTTTCATCCTTTGGGCCCGAACCTATCCCCATCATGGATATTCCTTCTTCTCAGGAGGCCCATATGGCCTTTGACGAACTTATTAATAGTATGGTTGAGGATATCTTTTCTTGCTCTATTTGCAACGCTCGGGGCCATCTAGCTGCAAACTGTACGGCTTCGCCACGCTACTCTGACAACGCGGTGGGCCACGCACGATCTAGAGGAGCCTCTTTTATGCGTAATAATTGTCTTACTTGGAACTGTAAGAGACCCACCACCTCCCCTGTCGCTGATATCTTGGGAACTGCTGATACTTTTGGCGATACAGCAACCCCTGCAAAATAGTTCCGTCCTGTCTCATCGCCGTCGCCTCCTCGAACTCCCTCAGCGACACCACCGGTCACTCCGCCACCGCCACCAGCAATGGCGAACTTCGAGCTTGACCCTGAGTTCTTCCTCCCGCCTGGTCACAACATCATTGATGGAGGGGTCGACCGGCTGCCTCGGACCTACACCACGCCGGCAGTACCCATCACCAGACGCTACGAGCGCTTCGTCATCGCTACAGTTCATCCAGCGCCGCCGGCCGACGAGGTGATTCAGGTACGACAAGAAGTCGCTGCCCCTCTCCTGCATCAAGGGTTCCATGTCCGGTCTGCTCAACCCTGGATTGAGGGAGTGGGTTTGTTTGAGATCCGAGATGCTGCTGAGAGTTATGCTACAGTCCACATGGTTCCACAGCCTCTTGCAAACTCTGTGGTGCGCTTCATACGTCATGATCATGGTCTCGGATTCCGCGGCCAAGAGGGTTTTCGTCAGGGCTGCCTCATGCTTCTGGGGGTACCGTTGGACTTCCGCAACACTGAAGATCTCAGGGCGGCTGTTAACACCTTTGGGGAGTTTCATCATTGGGTCAGTGATGACCCATATTTGGTTCATTCTATTGTATTTGCTGCCTTCCCAGAAGACCGACTGGTACCTCGCAGTATCAGTTTCTCAGAATATTCTGCTTGGGGTGGCGCAAAGGTGTCCTAGTCTGCTCCTGTGTACATTTTGGGTACGGCAGCTGCAGAGATTCTTCCCGATGATGAGGACCCGATGCCTCTCAATGGCAACCCTCATCCGCTCCCTGGGCAGCTTGTTCATGACAATTTGCAATTTGCTTTGCCCCCATATCCTGCACTTGGCTGGAATGCGGTGCCGCTCGCCCCTGGAGACCCTGGGCATGCTGCTGCGGATGCTGACGACGGTGGCTGGGGGGCGCCGCCTGCTGATCTTGAGGCCGGAGGATGGGGTCACCCGCCTGCTGATGGAGGAGACTGGGAACCGGCTGCCGCCCCTGCTGCGCCTGCCGATGCACCTGCTGCTGATCCAGTTCATGACCAGGAATCAATGGTGATTGATCATCCGAGTCCCTCTTCTTCGGACTCGGTGCATGAATTGGTGGACCTTGATCTGCAGCAGGATGTTATGGCGCCGGAACCGGCCGCTCAAGAACCACCAATGCATCTTCCTGATGCTGCTAATGCTGATATGGCTGATGCTGATATTGCTGCTCCTGCTGATGCCCCGGACAATGCTGCTGTGCCGGAGGCTAGTGCTGCTGGTCCCGATGCTGGCCTGGACAATGGGGCTGAGCTGGAGGAAGAAGTGAATACGCTGGAGGAGGTGCATGATACAAACCCTCTGGCAATGGTTCTTTACAAACCCCCCCCCCCACCCGCTCAGTCCAACCTCATTGTTGGGACAGCTAGGGTTTTATATGGGCCTCCATTGCCCCCAGTGATGTCCTGGGCACGCACTTTTGATACTCTGATGGACCCTGCTGCTGCTATGCATGTACCTCGTCAGTTCCAGCTGCCAATCCTTGAGCCCATCCTGATCCCCAAGCGATCCTGGGACGTGGCTTTTGATGCTGATACTCCAGGACCTTCATTGTCGGACCCTGTCTCTGCCTCGCTCTCATTACAGGAGGTAACCCCTATCAGCCCAACTTCTTCCTCAGAGGACTTATCCTTCCGCTCTCCTGCTCCATCCAAGAAGGGGTCCCGCAAGAAGGCCACACCGGTGGTGGACTCCTCGGTGCGGCGGTGTACTCGGGGCTCAATCAAGCGCGATGGCTTCAAGCCAGTTCTGCAAGAGCTACCTGCACACATCCCCAAGAAACGGAAGCCCAAAGCCAAGCCTATGTCCTCAACGACACACGAGACTGAAGATGTACCTCCCGCCACTCCTATCCCAGTGATCCAGGAGGTCGGGCAGTCATTGGGCATAGCCCCTGAGAAGCTCACGGTGGATCGACTTATGGAAGATCCTGCTGACTCTGCGCCCACATCTTCTGATGTTTAATTCGTCCATGTTAAGCTCTTATTGTACTGGTTCTATGTACTGTCGATCTTCTGTTTGCTCTGACTTTTGGTGTTTCAAACCTTGGTTGCAATGGCTATTACATAGCCTTGCTTTTGCTATATCTATAACCTGCAATGGATAGTCGTTCAACGAGGAGTTGGCGTGTGCTGTGCTGGAATGTGCGTGGCCTCAATTCGGATCATAGGCAACGGGCAGTCCGTAACAAAATTGATGAGAGCCTTGCTGCGGTGGTCTGCTTGCAGGAAACAAAGATGCAGTCTATCGAGTTTTGGGCAGTTAAAGGTTTCTGCCCCAAACTTTTTGATCAATTTGCTTACTCCCCTTCCAGGGGTGCATCAGGAGGGCTCATCACCCTTTGGAACTCATCCATTCTCACTGGTCATTTAGTAGAATGCACCCCATATGGCTTGATCACCTCCTTTACCTCAAATCACACGGGTGAATCATGGACTTTAGTTAATGTCTATGGGCCATGTCAAGGGGAGGCCCGTGATCTTTTTGTGAGCTGGCTTTAAAATCTTCATATCCCCACTGGGGCTAATTGGCTGCTCCTTGGGGACTTTAATTTCATTAGATCTCCTGATAACAGAAACCTCCCTGGGGCTGATGTCAATGACATGTTCATCTTCAACGAAATTATTGGACACCTGGGATTGTTGGAGCTTCCCATCAAAGGCAGATCCTACACTTGGTCCAATATGCAAGACACCCCTCTTCTGGAGCAGCTGGACTGGTTCTTTACATCCACCAGCTGGATCTCCTCTTATCCTCTTACCCAAGTGCTCCCTCTGGCAAAGACTGCATCTGATCATGTGCCTTGTGTGGTCACTGTTAACACCTCCATCCCCAAATGCAACTTATTTCATTTTGAAAACTATTGGGTTGAAATGGAGGGCTTCATCGAATGTGTGCAACAATCCTGGCTCGTTCCTTCAAGAAAGACACACATCTCTGCTATTATCATGGATAAGATGAAGCATCTTAGGCAGGCTCTGAAGAAATGGCAGACGTCTCTGTCTCAGTTAAAACTTCTTATTTCCAGATGTAATCAAGTGGTGCTATGCTTGGATGAGCTTGAAGAGCTGAGATCCCTTTTCAGACCAGAAGCTAACTTCAGGAAAATTGTTAAGCTACATTTGGAACATCTCCTACACCTTCAGTGTCTATACTGGAAGAAGGGGGCCACTATCCGCTTTGTTAAAGTTGGTGAGGAAAATACTAAGTTTTTTCATGCTATGGCCACTGAACGATATAGGAAGAATTCCATTGCCTCTCTCAAGTTAAATGATGGTTCTATCATCTCTGATCATGATCAAATTGCTGCATGCTTCTGGGCATCTTTCAAGGATCGAATGGGAACTTCTATTGGCATTAATATGGCTTTTGACTTACACTCCCTACTGGATGAGGTTCAGGGCCTTGACATTCTCACAGAACCTTTTTCCAAGTCTGAAATGGATAAAACTGTGCAAGATATGCCTATTGACAAAGCTCCAGGGCCTGATGGTTTCAATGGGCTTTTTTTCAAGAAATGCTGGCACATTATCTCCCCTGGGTTTTATCAGCTCGCTGCTGAATTTCATGCTGGACAAGCCCAGCTGGTAAACATGAACTCCTTCTATATTACACTCATTCCCAAAAAGAGATCACCTGAACATGTGGGCGACTATAGACCAATATCTCTTACTGGAATGGGTCTCAATTTTTTGTCAAAAATGCTTGCCAATAGGCTATAGTTGCAGATTGTTAAATGTCTTCACAAGAATCAATACGGTTTTATCAAATCTAGGACCATTCAAGATTGTGTGGGCTGGACTCTGGAGTATCTGCATCAATGTCATCAATCCAAGAAGCCTATAGTTATCCTTAAGCTGGATTTTGAAAAGGCATTTGATTCTGTGGAGCATGAATTCATCTTCCAGATTCTTAAGTCCAAGGGCTTCAATGATAGATGGATCCTTTGGGTTAGGCAGCTTCTAGCCTCTGGATCGTCTTCAGTACTAATCAATGGTGTGCCTGGAAAGAAGTTCATGTGTAAAAAAGGTGTCAGGCAGGGAGATCCTTTGTCCCCACTGCTGTTTGCTATTGCTGCTGACTTTTTACAAACTCTGGTTAATCAACTGCTGGTGGATGGACTGCTACAGTTGCCTATACCTTGTCATGATAAGGATTACCCTATAGTGCAATATGTTGATGATACTCTTATCATCCTACCAGCTGACTAATCCCAATTGTTGCAGCTTAAGAAAATGCTTTTGCTTTTCTCCCAGTCCAGTGGATTACAGGTGAATTATCACAAATCTGCACTCCTACCTATCAACACTTCTTCTCAGCATCTGCAGGACCTGGCAGACTCCATTGGTTGTAAGGTGGGATCTCTACCCTTCACATATCTGGGACTGCCTGTTGGGACAACTAAACCTCGAATCATTGATCTCATGCCTCTGGTGGATAACATGGAAAGAAGGCTCAGTGCTAGTTCCTCTTTTCTTGCTCAGGGGGGAAGACTGCAATATGTAAATTCAGCACTGTCTGCTGTTCCCATTTTCTTCTTATGCAGCCTCGATATACCACCAGGTATACTGAAGCAATTGGAGAGGATCCAGAGGCAATGTCTATGGAGAAGAAATGGGAATGATCATGCACCCTCTCTTGCTGCTTGGCCCCTGGTGTGCAGGCCTAAAAATAAAGGGGGATTAGGGATTATGAATTTAGCAGTTCAGAATGAAGCACTCCTGCTCAAACATGCTGATAAATTCCTCAATCATGCTGATATCCCTTGGGTTCATCTGATTTGGAACACTTACTATCATAACAATGTACCTCAGGGTACTGCACTTTGTGGCTCCTATTGGTGGAAAGACATCTGCAAACGTCTTGACAAATTCAGAGCTGTTACCTATGTTCTGCCTAATAAGGGTGACTCCTTCTTGTTTTGGTCTGATTCCTGGTTACTTGGAAATGCCACTATGCCATTGGCAGCCAGATTCCAAAGATTGTTCTCCTTTGTGGCTGACCCTTTCTGCACAACTCAAGAAGTCTTTGCTGCTTTTTCTGATGACAGTATGCTCTCCATGTTTCACCTTCCACTGTCTGCTCAAGCTTATCAGGAACTGATTGCGGTCCAATCTTTACTTCTGGACCTGGACCTTGATCATCAGGCCTCTTACCGATGGGTAGGGCGTAAGGATGCTAAGGTCTACACACCCAAGGCATACTATGCTCATGTTCATAGCAGTATTGTACCTAACCCTTTGCTTAACTGGATCTGGAAAAGCTGATGTACATGAAGGTTAAGATGTTTGCCTGGTTGCTCATCATGGACAGGCTGAACACTCAGGACATGCTGGAGAGGCGTCACTGGAAGGTCTCTGATTCTAATCTCTGTGTTTTATGCCATGCTCGAGTCAAGGAAGACAGAGATCATTTATTCTTCACATGCCTATTCAGCACCAGGGTTTGGAACTACCTGCAGATCACTTGGCAGGGGTCATCTATGTGGACTGCTACTACTGCAGCTAAAAAGGACTTCCCTTATCCTTTCTTTGCTGAGGTTGTTTTCAGTGCCTGTTGGAATATCTGGACTACCAGAAATGCAAAGGTCTTCAACCAGGAGCAGCCAAAGTTCAGGAAATGGAGAGCTGGATTTCTTCATGACATTTCTTTGTTAGCTCATAGAATTAAGGGTAGTTTCAGGGATGATCTCCTTAAGTGGATTTCCTTTTTGCCTCCTTGAGGTTTGTATACCTCTGCTCCTCCCCCCTTTGTACATTCTACAACCCCTATTGTACATACAGTTTCCATAGTTGAAATACAGAAAATGGCTGTGGGGGGTTTTCCCTACAGTAGCCGGTCAAAAAAATGACTAGAGAGATGTACTTTTTGAGTGGGAGTTCTTAAGTAATATGATTAATTGAACTAATTATCATGAACATAGTCTATTGGTCTTTGCGAATTACGATGTAGCTTGCGCTATAGCTCTACTGTTTTTTATATGTTCCTAGAGAAAATTTAGTTGAAAGTTGAGACTAGCAAACTTTGCAGACTAAGTCTGTAAAACCGAGGATTGTCCTCGTTGCTGCGCAGAAGGCTTATGTCCTTAATGCACCACTCGGTGTGCTGCACCTCGAGCGTCGTCTGTGGATGTTGTGAACATCCGACATACACGTTCCTGATGACTACACGATAGTTTAGTGCAAAATACTTAATGGCTTAGAAGCAAGGCGTCGAAAACGTTTTGAAACGTCACGGAACATAAGAGATGTTCTAAAGATATGAAATTGTGATTTCATGCTTGTGCCCTTGTTAAGAGGTATAAGACCTCCGACAAGATTCTTTGTCCACAAAGTAAAGGAGAAAATCTCAATCGTTGAGCGTGTGCTCAGATTGTCTGAGTACGACAATCGCTTGAATCAAGTGGGAGTTAATCTTCCAGATGAGATAGTGATGGTTCTCCAAGGTCACTGCCACCAAGCTGTGAGAGCTTCGTGATGAACTATAACATATCAAGGATAGATACAATGATCCTTGAGCAATTCGCGATGTTTGACACTGCGAAAGTAGAAATCAAGAAGGAGCATCAATAGTTGATGGTTTGTAAAACCACTAAGTTTCAAGAAAGGCAAGGGCTAGAAGGGATACTTCGTGAAACGGCAAAACAGTTGCTGCACTAATGAAGAGACCCAAGATTAAACCCAAACCCGAGACTAAGTGCTTCTGTAATGAGGGGAACAGTCACTGAGGCGGAGCAACTCTAGATACTTGGTAGATAAGAAGGCTGGCAAAAGTCAAAAGAAGTATATTTGATATACATGATGTTGATGTGTACTTTACTAGTACTCCTAGTAGCATGAGGGTATTGGATACCGGTTCGGTTGCTAAGTGATTAGTAACACGAAATGAAAGCTACGTCATAAATGGAGACTAGCTAAAGGCGAGGTGACGATACCTGTTGGAAGTGTTTCCAAGGTTGATATGATCAAACGTCGCACGCTCCCTCTACCATCGGGATTGGTGTTAAACCTAAATAATTGTTATTTGGTGCTTGCGTTAAGCATGAACATGATTGGATCGTGTTTATTGCAATACGATTATTCATTTAAAGATAATAATGGTTACTCTATTTTCTTGAATAATCACCTTCAATGGTTTATTGAATCTCGATCGTAGTGTTACACATGTTCATGATATTGGTGCCAAAAGATACGAGGTAATGATGATAGTACCACTTACTTGTGGCACTGCCGCTTGAGTCGTGTTGGTATAAATTGCATGAAGAGGCTCCATGCTGATGGATCTTTATACTCACTTGATTTTGAATCACTAGTGACATGCAAATCATACCACATGAGCAAGGCCTTGTTTTCATTGAGATGAAATAAGATAGTAACTTGTTGGAAGTGATACATTTTGACGTATGCAATCCAATGGGTGCTGAGGCACGTAGTGGATATCATTATGTTCTTACTTCAATGACGATTTGAGTAGATACTAGAGTATTTACTTAATGAATCACAAGTCTGAAATATTGAAAGGTTCAATTCTGTTTCGAGTGAAGTTGGTCGTAACAAGAGGATAAACTGTCTACGATATGATCATAGAAATGAATATCTGAGTTACGAGTTTTGGTACGCAGTTAAGACAATGTGGAAATTGTTTCGCAGTTCATGCCACCTGGAACATCATAGTGTGATGATGTGTCTGAACGTCATAACCACGCACTATTTGGTATGGTGCATGCTGTGATGTCTCTTATCGAATTACCACTATCGTTTATGGGTTATGCATTGGAGACAACCGCATTCACTTTAAATAAGGGCACCGCCTATTTTCGTTGAGATGACACAGTATAGACTGAGGTTTAGAGAAATCTAAACTGTCATTTCTTGAAAGTTTGGGGTTTCGACACTTATGTGAAAAAGTTTCAGTCTGATAAGCTCGAACCCAAAGCGGATAAATGCATCTTCATAGGATATCCGAAACAGCTGGGTACACCTCCTATCTCAGATCCGAAAGCAAAGTGTTTGTTTCTAGAAACGGATCCTTTCTCGAGGAAAGGTTTCTCTCGAAAGAATTGAGTGGGAGGGTGGTAGAACTTGATAAGGTTATTGAACCATCACTTCAACTATTGTGTAGCAGGGCGCAGGAAGTTGTTCCTGTGGCGCCTACACCAATTGAGGTGGAAGCTGATGATGGTGATCATCAAGCATCGGATCAAGTTACTACAAACCTCGTAGGTTGACAAGGTCGCGTACTACTACAGAGTGGTACGGTAACCCTGTCTTGGAGGTCATGTTGTTGAGCAACAGTGAACCTACGAGTTATGGAGAAAGCGATGGTGGGCCCAGATTCCGACAGATGGTTGGAAGCCATGAAATCCGAGAGAGGATCCATGTATGAAAACAAAGTGTAGACTTTGGAAGAATTACTTGATGGTCATAGGACTATTGAGTAAAATGGATCTTTAAAAGAAGACAGACGATGATGGTGATAAATCACTATTAAGAAAAGCTCGACTTGTCGCAAAGATGTTTCCGACAAGATCAAACAGTTGACTATGATGAGACTTTCTCACTCGTAGCGATGCTAAAGGTCTGTTAGAATTATGTTAGTTGTTGATGCATTATTTATGAAATATTGCACGTAGGATGTCAAAACATTGTTTCCTCGACGGTTTCCTTGAGCAAACATTGTATGTGATACAACCAAAAGGTTTTGTCGATCCTAAAGATACTAGCAAGTATGCAAGCTCCAGTGATCCTTCAATGGACTGGTGCAAGCATCTCAGAGATGGAATATACACTTTGATGAGGTGATCAAAGATTTTGGGTTTGTACAAGGTTTATGAGAAACTTGTATTTCCAAAGAAGTGAGTGGGAGCACTATAGAATTTCTGATAAGTGTATGTGGTAGACATATTGTTGATCAGAAGTAATGTAGAATTTCTGTAAAGCATATAAGGTTGTTTGAAAGGAGTTTTCAAAGGAATACCTGGATTGAGCTACTTGAACGTTGAGCATCAAAGATCTATGGAGATAGATCGAAAGCGCTTGATGGAAGTTTCAACAAGATGCATGCCTTGACAAGTTTTTGAAGGAGTTCAAAATAGATCAGCAAAGAAGGAGTTCTTCGTTGCGTTGTAAGGTGTGAATTTGAATAAGACTTAAAAACCCGACCACGGCAGAATAAAGAGAATAAAAGAAGGTCGTCTTCTATGCATTAGCCGTAGACTCTAAAGTATGCCATGCTGAGTACCGCACCTGATGTGTGCCTTGACTCAAAGTTTGTTGAGAGGTACAGAAAGTGATCCATGATTGAATCACTGATCAGCGGTCAAAGTTATCCTTAGTAACTAAATAGACTAAGGAATTTTTCTCGATTATGGAGGTGGTTAAAGAGTTCGTCGTAAAGGGTTACGTCGATGCAAGCTTTGACACTAATCCGAATAACTATGAGTAGTGAAACGGATTCGTATAGTAGAGTAGATATTTGGAGCATTTCCGAATAGCACGTAGTAGCAGCATCTATAAGATGACATAAAGATTCGTAAAGAACGCACGGATCTGAAAGTTTCACAACCGTTGACTAAAACCTCTCTCACGAGCAAGACGTGATCAGACCCCAGAACTATATGGGTGTTGGATTCGTTGAAATCACATGGTGATGTGAACTAGATTATTGACTCTAGTGCAAGTGGGAGACTGTTGGAAATATGCCCTAGAGGCAATAATAAATTAGTTATTATTATATTTCTTAGTTCATGATAATCGTTTATTATCCATGCTATAATTGTATTGATTGGAAACACAATACTTGTGTGGATACATAGATAAAACACTGTCCCTAGTAAGCCTCTAGTTGACTAGCTCGTTGATCAAAGATGGTCAAAGTTTCCTGGCCATAGGCAAGTGTTGTCACTTGATAACGGGATCACATCATTAGGAGAATCATGTGATGGACTAGACCCAAACTAATAGACGTAGCATGTTGATCGTGTCATTTTGTTGCTACTGTTTTCTGCGTGTCAAGTATTTGTTCCTATGACCATGAGATCATATAACTCACGGACACCAGAGGAATGCTTTGTGTGTATCAAACGTCGCAACGTAACTGGGTGACTATAAAGATTCTCTACAGGTATCTCCGAAGGTGTTCGTTGAGTTAGTATGGATCGAGACTGGGATTTGTCACTCCGTGTGACGGAGAGGTATCTCGGGGCCCACTCGGTAATACAACATCACACACAAGCCTTGCAAGCAATGTGACTTAGTGTAAGTTGCGGGATCTTGTATTACGGAACGAGTAAAGAGACTTGCCAGTAAACGAGATTGAAATAGGTATGCAGATACTGACGATCGAATCTCGGGCAAGTAACATACCGAAGGACAAAGGGAATGACATACGGGATTATATGAATCCTTGGCACTGAGGTTCAAACGATAAGATCTTCGTAGAATATGTAGGATCCAATATGGTCATCCAGGTCCCGCTATTGGATATTGACCGAGGAGTCTCTCGGGTCATGTCTACATAGTTCTCGAACCCGCAGGGTCTGCACACTTAAGGTTCGACGTTGTTTTATGCGTATTTGAGTTATATGGTTGGTTACCGAATGTTGTTCGGAGTCCCGGATGACATCACGGATGTCACGAGGGTTTCCGAAATGGTCCGGAAACGAAGATTGATATATAGGATGACCTCATTTGATTACCGGAAGGTTTTCGGAGTTACCGGGAATGTACCGGGAATGACGAATGGGTTCCGGGAGTTCACCGGGGGGGGGGCACCCACCTCGGGGAAGCCCATAGGCATTGGGGGTGCCGCACCAGCCCTTAGTGGGCTGGTGGGACAGCCCAAAAGAGGCCTATGCGCATTGGGAGAAAAATCAAAGAGAAAAAAAAGGAGGAGGTGGGAAAGGGAAGAAGGACTCCACCTTCCAAACCAAGTAGGACTCGGTTTGGGAGGGGAGACCTTCCCCCCCTTGGCTCGGCCGACCCCTTGGGGGTTCTTGGACCCCAAGGCAAGGCTCCCCCCTCTCCCTCCTATATATAGTGGGGTTTTAGGGCTGATTTGAGACAACTTTTGCCACGGCAGCCCGACCACATATCTCCACGGTTTTACCTCTAGATCGCGTTTTTGCGGAGCTCGGGCGGAGCCCTGCTGAGACGAGATCATCACCAACCTCTGGAGCGCCGTCACGCTGCCGGAGAACTCTTCTACCTCTCCGTCTCTCTTGCTGGATCAAGAAGGCCGAGATCATCGTCGAGTTGTACGTGTGCTGAACGCGGAGGTGCCGTCCGTTCGGCACTAGATCGTGGGACTGATCGCGGGACGGTTCGTGGGGCGGATCGAGGGACGTGAGGACGTTCCACTACATCAACCGCGTTTCTTAACGCTTCTGCTGTACGGTCTACAAGGGTACGTAGATCTAACATCCCCTCTCGTAGATGGACATCACCATGATAGGTCTTCGTGCGCGTAGGAAATTTTTTGTTTCCCATGCGACGTTCCCCAACAAATATGACTATATATGTGTTATTGTTCTACACTCTTCTAATGCTGCAAGACACTGAAGATGCTAGTCTTCAATAGGGCTAGACCTTCTCTCTATTCTCGCATTGATGCATTCAGTCCACATACAACCCTCATTTCTTTGATACTGATGCATACTAGCATAGTTTTGATGTCAGTCTTGCGATACTTTGGATGAGTAATCACCGTTGCTTTGCTCCCTCTTTCCCCCTTGATACGTTTGTCGCGGCGAGATGATGGGGCTCACGAGATGGCGTATCCCGTCGCCGATGACTACTACCCCGACGGTGCCTACTACTACATGGAGGCCGCTCACGACCAAAAGTAGTTTAGGATGGTCCGAGGCAGGAGGTCTCGCCTCTTTCGGTCATTGTATCTTTTGTGCTAGCCTTCTTTAAGGCAAAACGTGTTTCCTATGTCAGTGCTCAGATATTATTGCTTCCTCTGACTCGTGTGTTTCCTAGCTTATGTATTCTAGCCCATGAGCCCCCTGGTTTATAATATGAAGCTTGTATGTCTTTTAGTTGTGTTAAGAGTTGTGTTATGATATCTTGTCGTGAGTCCTAATCTTGGTCGTACGCATTTGCGTCTATGATTAGCGTACGATTAAGTTGGGAGCGTCACAATAAGGATATGGTAGCTTTTGTCCGAAAAAAGTCATCTCAACATATTGGGATCTAGTTTTGAAGATGTCGTCGAGACAAATATTGTTTGTGAAGACGATTTTTTCAATCACAACGGCGATTTGAGCTACAAAATATTTAGAAATTTGAATTAAAGAATCTAAGATGACATCATCTTTTCATCCTCTAATGCATACTAGTTGAACGCCCGTGCTTTGCAACGGGGTGATAACAAGACATATAAACACACATTAAACAGTTTTTCTAAATTAGAAATATGTGCCGAACATGATTGCACATGATTTCCATTCCTAAGTGGCAACAACTTCGCCACTTGTGTTTACCCTGTACTAAACATGGGACAAACCTGTGATGGCTTCATGTAGTTCAACCCATGAACTAATAAATACTGCCTCTGTCAGTCTGTTCAATAATATAAGACATTTTGCAAACTAACATAACTTGTTAAAACATTTTATATTATAGGATGGATGGAGTATTATTATTGAAATCACATGTGATGCTTTACATAGATTTGAAGATCTATAGAGAATGGGCCCATGAAAACATCACACAACTAATAAATAGATTACTATTGAAAACGCATGTGATGCTTTACATAGATTTGAAGTTGTATAAAGAATGGGCCCGTGAAAACATTGCACAAGTAATAAAATATATTTGTTGTTGTGTGAGAAATCGAGAATGTAACCAATTTGAGAGAAGAGGGTATTAGAAATTTGAACCATTTATAGAAGAGCAGCTAGCGTTATTATTTGTTACAAATATGGGGACATGGAAGCATGAATATTAATTGTCTTATATTTTCTGCTTGGAGTCTGACTATCATAATTAAAGTTCTGAATCAAGATAAATGAAAAAATAGCATCTAGAATTCCTTGTCAGTATGGGAATAGCTTTAGAAAAAGTTCAGTAAATTTGGTCTATCCATAATAAATGAAATATGCAAGCATTCCAGTGATTTCTCCGATATCAAATAAAGCACAAATAATGTTGTCCTAGAACATAAGTACATCCCATCTAAACGTGTGTGTGTGCTCGTGATGGTTCAACCACGACAGATGGTTCGACCTCGCTAGCAGTTCCATCGATTTTTTTCATCCTTCCATAAATCAAACGATTAACCAGATCATTAAATACAGAAAACATCCGGTTCACTAAAATTCCCAAGTTCCATCACTGCCTTCCCTCACACGATTAAGAAAACACACGGCCCACTCCTGGCCCACGTCCCGCGTCCCTCTCCCAGTCTCCCCCACCTCTCGCCCCCGATCCGTCCACCCTCTCGTTCTCGCGAGAAAGATCTCTGCTGCAGCCACCACAGGCGGATGAATTGCCCACGCCCAAGGTGTCCGCCGACGAGGCGTGAGAACGCGGCGGCCAGCGGGCAGGTGGCCGCCATGGCCAGAACTTAGACCTCATCACTGCCACTGCCCACGGGAGCCGATCCTCGCACGGAGACAGAGGTAATGTGTGTCGTGCCGCCGCGGCTGCTCTCGCCATGACCCCCGTCGGCCGATCCCTGGCGCCGATGGTGGTCCTGCTGCTGGTGTTGTATTGGGCCGCGCTGGGGGAGGCGGCGGATCCTGCTGGACTTCAAGTCCGCCATCACCGCGGACCCGGACGGCGCGCTCGCGTCCTGGGCGCCCTCGGCGACCCGTGCGCGGACTACGTGGGGGTGTCCTGCGACCCGGCCACGGGCACCGTGCAGCGGTTGCGCCTCCACGACACCGCCCTGGCAGGCACCCTCGCCCCACCGCTGGCGCGGTTCCCGGCCCTCGAGTCCGTCTCGCTCTTCGGGAACGCGCTCTCCGGCGGGATCCCTGCGGGGTACGCGGCCCTGGCGCCCACGCTGCGCAAGCTCAACCTCAGCCGCAACGCACTGTCGGGCGAGATCCCGGGCTTCGTCGGCGTCTTCCCCTGGCTCCGCCTGCTCGACCTCTCCTACAACGCCTTCGACGGCGAGATCCCTCCGGGGCTCTTCGACCCCTGCCCCCGCCTCCGCTACGTCTCACTCGCGCACAACGCGCTCCGAGGCGCCGTCCCGCCCAGCATCGCCAACTGCTCCCGCCTCGCCGGCTTCGACCTCTCCTACAACCGCCTCTCCGGCGACCTCCCAGACAGCCTCTGCGCGCCGCCGGAGATGAACTACATCTCCGTCCGGAGCAACGACCTCTCCGGCGGAATCGCCGGCAAGCTCGATGCGTGCCGCAACATCGACCTGTTCGACGTCGGGAGCAACCGCTTCTCCGGTGCCGCGCTGTTCGGACTTTCGGGCCTCGCCAACATCACCTACTTCAACGTCTCCTCCAACGCCTTCGACGGCGAAATCCCCAACATTGCGACCTGCGGCAGCAAGTTTTTGTACTTCGACGCATGTGGCAACCGGCTCGACGGCCCGGTTCCGGAGAGCGTGGTAAATTGCCGCAACCTGAGGGCGTTGGATTTGGGGGCCAATGTTCTTGCCGGAGACATACCGCTAGTGATCAGGACACTGCGGTCGCTCTCCGTGCTGAGGACCGGTTCAATTCCTGCCGAGCTTGGAGGAATTGAGATGCTCGTCACACTCGACCTTGCCGGCCTTATGCTCACCGGAGACATTTCGGTGTCCCTCAGCAAATGCCAGTTCCTGCTTGAGCTGTGAGTGTTTGTTCAGTAATCAATTTTGTTCAGTGCTCAATTTGATCCAATTCGTCAAATGCTTTGATGTATGGCTTACTGAACTGAAAAATTGCATGAATTTGTCTGGCAACAAATTGCAAGGAGTGATACCAGACACGCTCAACAACCTGACTTACCTCAGGATGCTTGATCTTCACAACAGCCAACTTGGCGGGGGCATTCCGGTGTTGCTTGCTCAGCTCACCAACCTTGATCTGCTAGACCTCTCGGAGAATGGACTAACTGGACCAATCCCCTCAGAACTTGGGAACCTCTCTAAGCTGACACATTTCAATGTGTCCTTCAACGGTCTCTCCGGCACAATACCTTCTGCTCCGGTCTTGCAGAATTTCGGCCGCACAACCTTCATGGGAAACCCATTACTATGTGGATCGCCATTGAATCTGTGCGGTGGACAGCGAGCAAGACGATTGTCTGTCGCTATCATAAACGTCATTGTCGTTGCAGCGCTTAAATTTATGGGGGTCTGCATTGTTTGCGCTATGAACATTAAGGCCTATACAAGGAGGAGTAAGGAGGAGCAGGAAGGGAAGGAGGACGAAGAGGTGCTGGTCTCCGAGAGCATATCGGTCGGGTCTCCAGGTCATAATGCCATCATTGGAAAGTTGGTGCTCTTCACCAAGAGCTTGCCTTCAAGGTATGAAGATTGGGAGGAAGGAACTAAGGCATTGGTTGACAAAGACTGCCTTGTTGGTGGGGGGTCAGTTGGCACGGTGTACAAGGCCACCTTTGAGAATGGGTTGTCCATTGCCGTGAAGAAACTGGAGACACTCGAAAGTGTGACAAACCAGGATGAGTTTGAGCATGAGATGGGGCAGCTTGGTAACCTCAACCACCCCAATCTGGTCACATCCAGGGTTACTACTGGTCGTCCTCGATGCAATCTATCCAAGGTTTTTTCTCATGAAAATATTTGATTCGTTTCTTGCGCCTTCCATTTTTGCGTTTTCCTTAACCATCAGTTCATTGGATTGTGTATGAATGATCTCAATTGCCTGATAAATTTTTGAAGTTCGGGAGTTATCAAGAGAATGCTATTTTTTAATAATGACTTTCTTTAATAGTTGATTTTGTAAACACGGATTTCTTATCGAATGATATTCTTCATATGCCCACTAACTGAAACGGGCTTATTCACTTTCGACATTTTTTATTCCATGAAGAATACATGGTGTATTTCTTTCTTTCTGCTGTTTGAGAGGAAGAAGAAAATCTCTGAATTTTGTATGTGTTTGACCTGTGAGGGACGCCTTTTACGTCATTTATTCTCTTACAGGACATCTTAATGGCTTAGTTTCATTTCATGTATGACATTCAAGAGTGAGTTGTTTTTTGCGTCCGAAAGGAAAATAAACTATTCCAGTGAGATACTTGTATAATTCATTTGACGGCTCTTCTTGTCCTCAGGTTCTTATTGATCTCTTCTTTGCATGAGCTTCTAACACACATGTGAAGCTTCTAAGAAGCAAATTTCATACTCTAGCAGGATCCGCCGCTCTGCCGCCGTCGCCGCCTCCCCCAGCGCGGCCCAATGCAGCACCAGCAGTGCCGCCGTCGCCGCCTCCCCCAGCGCGGCCCAATGCAGCACCAGCAGCAGGACGACCAGCGGCGCCAGGGATCGGCCGGCGGGGGTCATGGCGAGAGCAGCCGCAGCGGCACGGCACGCATTACCTATGTCTCCGTGCGAGGATCGGCTCTGGTGGGCAGTGGCAGTGATGAGCTCTAAGTTCTGGCCCTGGCGGCCACCTGCCCGATGGCCGCCGCGTTTCCACACCTCGTCGGCGGGCACCTTGGGCGTGGGCAGTTCATCCGCGTGTGGTGGCTGCGGCGGAGATCTTTCTCGCGAGATCGAGAGGGTGGACGGATCGGGGGCGAGAGGTGGGGGAGACTGGGAGAGGGACGCGGGACGTGGGCCAGGAGTGGGTCGTGTGTTTTCTTAATCGTGTGAGAGAAGGCTGCGATGGAACTTGCGGAGGGAATTTTAGTGAACCAGATGTTTTTTGTATTTAATCGTCTGGTTAATCGTTTGGTTTATGGAGGGATAAAAAAAATCGATGAAACTGCTAGCGAGGTCGAACCATCTATCGTGGTTGAACCATCACGACGTTCGATTCTGCTTTAATAGTAGAGATATGCATATAATAAAAGGGGGGAGTGTACGTGAAAGGAAAATTAGTCATCCTAATGCATGCATGTATATAACTAGAGTGAAGTAAGGATCGTTCTTGCCTATTGCTAAAATCCAAACATTTGGTAGTTATAAAAGTCCAAACTTAAAAAATATTCACGGATTTCAAATAATATTCACAAATTTGAAAAGAAATGTTCCAAATTCTAACATTATGTACACTAATTCGAAAAATAATAATTCTGAATTCAAAACAGATGCTGATGAAATCGCTATGCTCACCAATTGAAAAAACAATTGTGAATTTTAAAAAACTGACATTTATATAATTGTTATGAAAATAAAAATTTTGATGAAGAAATTTCAAATTTGATGAACTTTTTTGAATTTGATGAATGTCTTTGAATTGGACGAAGAACTCTTGAATTTGATGAACATTAAAAATCATGATTTTTTATATATGATAATTTTATTTTAATTTTTTATGAACATTTTTTGTATTTGATTAACAGATTTTGAATTTCATGAAAATTTTGAATACTATGATTATTTTGGATTTGATGAACGTTTTTAAAAACTAGTTAACACTTTCTAAATTTGATGATAAAAAAATCATGATATTTAAAAAGTTTGCAGAATGAATTTTGGAAAAAAACAAATAAAAAAATTGCATGAAAAAAAGGAAAAAAAGAAAAACATTGAATTTTTTTAGAAGGTTCTAGAACCTTCCCAAAACTGGAATTGTGACCGTGCGCTGCTTGGGCCAGGCCGATGAAGAAAAGAATGGCCGCTGACTGAGCTGGGCTTCAGCCCATGTAAAAAATATAATGAATGGGCGTCTTCCTGGGCCGCTAGGCTATGGTTTGTGCTACGCTTCGACCTAGATGCTGGTCTTTGTCTAAAAAACATTACATTCTGGCCTAAAAAAACATATACGCCCATGCAAAAGTTCAAAAAAACGTACATATTCTTCTCTTTTACTAAGATTATTATTGGAACACAGGCATATAGGTCCCACTACTTACTTATCCATGTTCTCATGGTTAGATATTACTCCCTCCGTCCCATAATATAGGACATTTTTATAGCTTAATTTGAACTGCAAAAATGTCTTATATTATGGTACAAAGGTAGTACATAACAAAATAAGTGTACCACACAACTGTAATTTCATGTGACCCTACTATATTCATCATCATGCAAAATACCAAACCATCATAGAATTTAGTAGCCAAGAGGCGACATACGGTGGATGTGATTCAATGATGTTCTTTCTGATTAATGCATGACGACCATGATTATGTGTCCGTCACACATCCACCGTAAGCAGTGACACTAGGTCCAACTATTACGCATTAGTTAGTTCTCAACCATTCCATGAGGATTTTTGTCGGAGTATCTCAGTTTTCTTGTAGCCATGAGTGCATATCCTGATATTTTGGCCACACAAATAGGTAGGGGTGGTGCGGAGGGGAACTTTGGTCTATGTGTGTATATACAGGCTATACGGAGAGAAAATTAGTAATTAAATAAAAGTAAACAAATTGTAAAAATATTTTTGAAATAAACTGACCTTCCATTGTAATGGTACAAAAAATCCATAAAAAATAACGCTGACTTCTTTTTGAAAAAGACAAAAGAACTGTCAAAAAGTGTGAACGGTGACCTATAATAGCAAATATATATTTTCTTAAGTCAATGCCGGTTTCCTATTCGTGAAAATTTATATAGTAACAAAAAAAAGGCAAGTTTATCATAAACTTTTTTTAACCTTTTCTAGTTACAAAAAAAACCTATATGCGGTGTATATACATCCAAGAACCAAGGGGTACTTCCCGGACAAGAGCTCTTGTGCTTTGGGGGGGGGGGGGGGGCTAATAGATGAGGTAAAATAGTTGGATGGGCCAAACATATAAATTGAGAGCATTTCGAGCTAACAATATATTCCCCGCAAAGAAAGAGCTAACGGTACAGGGGTGTTTTTAGAAAGAAAAATGAGCATGTGGCAGAGATAGGCCCTCCCGTTCGGGGAAATACACTTTGGTTCCTGGTTGTATATGCACCCTATATGAGGATTTGTTTCATAATTAATTAAAAATTTAAAATAGTTCCAAAGTATTCTTTAGATTAAACTTGACCTGATTTGCACTAGTATATGAATTTTTAGGAAAAAAAAGTTAATATCGACTTCTGGACAAAAAAGACAAAAATTATTTGCTACTATAGATCACTATTCACGCTATTTTGACCAAAAAATTGTCTTTTTGGAAAAGAAGTTAAACTATAATTTTCTTTTTTTGGAATTTTTCTTGCAAGTACAATGAAAGGTCAAGTTTATTTCACAAATATTTTCAAATCTTTTTGACTTTTTGTTGAATTGTTATTTTTTTTGCTTATAGGGTGTATATACACACATGTTCCAAAAGTTCCCTCCCTCACGTTCCATCCATTTATGACTCCTTGGAACGAACAAAACCTGACGCACGCTCGACTTTGAGCTCACCGAGCACGGTTGGCGACGAAGTTGCTTCCGCGAGGGGTTCGGTGGAGGCTATATATCTTGGCATCCAAAATGTGACCCTGCAGGTAATGGCAGCCCTGCCCTGCCCTGCGCGCATGTCCCATCGGTGAACGCTCCGCCACCACCACGCACGTATGCGCCACGACTCGCCGCCCCGTCGACGTGACGGACAGGTAAAGCGTCCGAAACCAGCGCCTGATAGATAAAGTCGGGAGACGCCTGCATGCAGGGTGAGGCACGCAATGCCCCTAGAGATATATAGGAGTAGATAGATAGATAGATAGATACAGGGCTGCTAGCTAGAGATAGATAGACGATAGGGGCGTCACTTGTGCCTGGCTGCATGCATGACGCCAACTACAGCGCTAGCATATGTACCTGGAGCTTTGTCTGTGTCCATCGTGCACAGCACACCCAAAACCAAAAGGTCCAAACGGAACGCAGGACGAAGCTGCGAGCCGTGGCATGTCATAGCAACGGCCGGGGACGAGGAGAAGAATGGGGGAGGGCGCGCCATGCAGCCTCATGCCACGGCGCCGGGGGCTAGTGCGGTGGCGCGGCCTCGGCCTCGGCCGGCGCCGTAAGCTCCACGTCGCCCGGCTCGGCGGCGGCGGCGGCAGCGGCACGGCAGGCGGTGGCCGTGGCCGCGGGCTCCTGCGGCGGCTCCGACTGCGCTGGCTCCGGCGTGCCGTCCGCAAGCTGGCCGCGATTTACAAGGCGGCGCTGGCAGGGCCGGGGGCACCGTGGGTCGGCGTGGAGCCCTGCTTCGCCACGCCGTTCGTCTTCGTCCCCAACGCCCGGCCCTTCCTGTGATGCCACCGGCCGGCGCAGAGCTTCTAGGCAAGGGGAAACCGATCGATTGCCGGCGGCCGTGATCTCGGCATCATTTCCATGCATGCGCGAAGCTCTGCTTGATTTCTGTCCTTGCTGTTTGTTAATTTCGCTTTGATGCAAAATAAGAAAAGAAAAGGTAAATTCAGTATATATAAATCTTTCTAGGAAAAATCTAACTAACTGCGTCGCACCACCGCGTTCTCGTGTGGCGGCCTGACGCGACCGTCCGATCTCATGTGGACCTATGTGATTAAGTCTGGTAAAAAAAAATTGTTCAGCCGGAGAGGTGCAGAGTACGTGAGCGAAAGCATGCTGTTAGTACTAAAAAAAAGGAAAAAAGACAGGCTGCTGCACTGTTTGCTACAATAGCGAAACAGTGATGCTTTGGAAGATATTACTAGTAACTAGCGCCAAGGAAAAAACAGGCTGCTGCACTGTTTGCTACAATAGCGAAACATTGATGCTTTGGAAGATATTACTAGTAACTAGCGCCGAAGTAGCGCGGTGTGATCGAGTCCGTCTGTATCATATTGAAATAATCAAGAAAACAACATGTATTACATTAATAATAAAATAAAAAGAAGAACACGAATTCTATTTTTATCATGTCACGACACAAACATTAAATGATTTAGCGAATTAAGTAAACTGGCTGGTTTATTAATTTTTTTCGTAAGCACATATTTTCCCCCTTTCAAAAGTAAAAAAAATGTAATGTGCATGGTAATAATATGTATTTGGATTCATTCTCATATGATCTGTTTGATCAACAGTGAGAACGAATGAGAGTGTTGCCAATGTGTAGATCCTATAGTAGGGAAATATTTCTTGTCTAGTTCCTAGTCGGCACTCTTTCACTTTCTCTCAAACATGATTTTATCCAGTAAAATTCAAATTTAAAATTTTGTAAGTAATTTAAACATTAAGTCTGACTGGTGTAAAAATGGATATTAATCAGCGAAGAGCGTATTTTAACACATGTGAATGGCTAATCTGCTAATTAATAGGACTTTCAGCCCGCGTTTCAAACCGTGGTATAGGATAAGATGTATATTCATACTTCAGGAAGTTTTGGCGGCTCATTAACTTGTTCTACAATAGTTTTTTGAGCATGACTACCTTTTACGGATGATCAACTGTGTTGTATTTTTTTCTTTCTTTTTGAATCGGTCAAAGGATATAATAAGGAGTGGAGTGAAGAGGTTGGTCGAGTCACCGTTTTTATTTTCATGTTGCCATTTCTCATTGGCTGCTTATAGACTGCCGTGATGGGGCGCGTCATAGAGGTGGCTTCATTAATCGCATTGTGGTCAAAGCGGGCTTCAGTAACCGCATTGTGGTTGAAGCCTCGATTTGGCTGGCCATGGGGAAGGAGAAGGTGAGGTAGACGACGACAACAACACCGGTTATTCTCCTTGCATAGGTGAACGCACCGTGGAAGAAGGAGTCTTATTTTTTTAGGAGTTTTTTCCTGACATTTCTTCTGGATTATTGTTCACTTGAATGCATAGTGTTGATTGATTGTTTTTATTGTCCTAGCTAATTCAGGTCTGTAGCTCCGGGTTACAGTTCGGTTACTGTTTCGGTATATGGTTCGGGTGGGTTAATATTTTTGTTCTTTTCAGGAGTTGGTTCGTTGCACTGGTTTTATTGTTCGGGTTATTCAAGTTTGTTGTTTTAGTTTTTTTGGGGATTGTTGCGGTTAGCAATTCTGTGTTTATTCGGATACTGATCTGATTTTTGTTCGGGCAACTATTAGTGCACTGTTCATTGATGTCGTGGTGTAAAGATGGACATCTATTGATCAAGATTTTTTCATACGTGTTACTGTTCTTGCAAATATATTGTACCGGTTTACTGTTGTGTCTCGACAGCATCATCATCGGAAAGGGTCGGGAGACGATCGTGACGGCTCTGCATCGGTATGCCGGCAGAGAGGAATAATGAGTAAAAGTAAAAAATAAATAAATCATAATCCACTATATAAGGACGTAGGGGCGCAGGAGGGGGAGAGAAATGTTGTGTAAAAAAATTCCCAGCTTTTTATAACGGCATTTTTTTCATGTGAGAGCACTGTTCAAACGAAGGGTACTGTTTATGTGTAAAAAAATTGTTCGCCCGTTAATTGATGTTCACGTGGCATTGTTCACGAGCAGGTGCTACTCGCCAGCACTGTTCGTATTGTCCATAAATTGAATAGTAAACTTTCAAAAAAAGTCAAAAAAAAGGAGAACAAGCAAATGCTTGCCACTTTAGTATAATAACTTGGGGTTGGTTCGTTGCGCTGGTTTTATTGTTCGGGTTATTCAAGATTGTTGTTTCAGTTTATTTGGCGATTGTTGCGGTTAGCAATTCTGGGTTTATTCGGATACTGATCTAATTTTTGTTCGGGTAACTATTAGTGCACTATTCATTGATGCCGTGGTGTAAAGATGGACATCAATCGATTAAGAATTTTTTTTCCACGGGTTACTGTTCTTGCAAATATATTGTGTTGGTTTACTGTTGTGTCTCGACAGCATCATCATCGGAAATGGTCGGGAGACGATCGTGACGGCTCTGCATCAGTATGCCGGTAGGAAGGAATAATGCGCAAAAGTAAAATATAAATAAATCGTAATCCTCTATATAAGGACGCGAGGGCGAAGGAGGGGGGCAGAAATGATGTGTAAAAAAGATCCCAGCTTTTTATAACGGTACTTTTTCTGTGAGAGCACTGTTCAAACAAAGGGTACTGTTCATGTGTCAAAAAATTGCTCGCTCATTAATTGCCGTTCACGTGGCGTTGTCACGCGCAGGTACTATTCGCCAGCACTGTTCGTATTGTCCACGTAATTGAATAGTAAACTTCCATGAAAAGTCAAAAAAGAGAAAAAGCAAATGCTTGCCACTTTAGTATAGTATAATAACTTGAGGTTGGTTCGTTGCGCTGGTTTCATTGTTCGGGTTATTCAAGTTTGTTGTTTCAGTTTATTTGGCGATTGTTGCAGTTAGCAATTCTGGATTTATTCGTATTGGTCTGGTTTTTGTTCGGGTATCTATTAGTGCTCTATTCATTGATGTCGTGGTGTAAAGATGGACATTTAACGATCAAGATTTTTTTTTCCGTGGGTTACTGATCTTGCAAATATATTGTACCGACATCAATCGATCAAGATTTTTTTTCCCATGGGTTACTGTTCTTGCAAATATATTGTACCAGTTTACTGTTGTGTCTCGACAGCATCATCATCGGAAAGGGCCGGGAGACGATCGTAACGGCTCTGCATCGGTATGCCGGCAGGGAGGAATAATGCGTAAAAGTAAAAAAGATAAATCATAATCCTCTATATAAGGACGCAAGGACGAAGGAGGGGGCAGAAATGATGTGTAAAAAAATCCCAGCTTTTGATAACGGCATTTTTTTTCCTATGAGAGCACGGTTCAAACGAAGGGTACTGTTCATGTGTAAAAGAAATGTTCGCCAGTTAATTGTTGTTCACGTGGCTTCTGTTCGCCCGTTAATTGTTGTTCATGTGGCTTTGTTTACGCATAGGCACTATTCGCCAGCCCTGTTCATATTGTTCACGTAATTGTATAGTAAACTTTCAAAAAAGAAAAAAAAAAAAAAAAAAGCAAATTCTTGCCGCTCTAGTATAGTAACTTATTACCGGCAGCTGCTTAACTTTTATACTGGACCATTATAGAGCATCTCCAACAGCCGCCGAACGCGCGGCGCTTAATAATCAGTTTGCAGCGCGTCAAGAGTCTGCTTTGGTGCAGTGGGGAGCGCTGGCTCCAGCGGTCGCGGTAAATTTAACGCGCGCGTAGCTCCAGCAGGTGCCCTAAAATACAGCGCACACGTTCTTGCACAATACATAGATATGCATAGATATTTCTCACAATACATAGATAGATAGATTAAACGATACACAGATATTTCACAATACATAGATAAAACGATACATGCCAAGGCCGAAGCGGACGTCGTCAGACCGATCTCGACGTAGTAGGCACCGGAGGGGCGTTCGCGGACGCCGCGGTAGCCCGAAGATTCGCGCTACTAACCTCGGAGCAAAAGGCGATGCCCAACATAATTCAGATCTTCTACAATAGTGCCCAGAAACTAAGAAGTTAAATTGTACTATCTACCAGCCTCTAGGAAGAGGATGGATGCTTTCGAGCCGCGAATTTCAGGTAATTTGCGTTTTTAAGTTTGTGACGAGATACACACTTGAGCTTAGCTCAAGCTTTCATCATGCAACCTAATTAACGTCTCTCAGTAATAAGGAGAACAACGTCTCATCCATCACACGTATGTGCCAAGGGACGACACACACATTCTAAAGGAACACCCTGAACCGAACTGAACCCTGCATGGCCAACACCACTTCTCGGCGCGCTTTTAGAACCAAAAGGGAGAAGGCGAATTCGTCACACGTACACAAAACAGGAGGAACACCCTGAAAAAAACTGAACCCTGCATGGCTGCATCAACCGCCCACGAAAGCTCTAATCAGACCGAGAGCCCGCACTTTGTCTGTCCGAATGTTGTTTCTTCATTGCCCCGACCGCCTCCCTGAAAATGTCAGGCATAGCCAACTGTTAAGAGACCTCCAAGGTATAGTAGCTAACATGCAAAAGACTTGACACAGTGTTGCAACAACAACAAAAGCTTGATAAAAATTATATATGCAATTGGATTAAACAAACATGATTTAATTGCTTAACCCTTGCCAGAATAATATGCATATATAGTAACATAAATGAAGAGGGTATGTTTGGAATCAAATCCCAGTACCATTTAGCCAAACCCTTAGTCCTGAGAATAGATAGATATTCGAGAAAACAAAGGCGATGGATGATGGAAAGCCTACCAAAATGCGTCACGAATCTCTACGCTTGCAGGGTCCAGTTTCCCTCCAGCCAGGAATACATCACATGCTTCTTCATACTCCTGATGGAAGGATAAAACCAAGAAGCAGATTGTCTACCTGGGCCGGAGTGACGTGTAAAGCAGCAAAAGAAAGTCAGATTGCAAATTTATCTCACCTTGAGCGACATGAAGGCAGCTCCCTTCCGATAGTAACCCTTCGCCCAATCGGGCTGCAGATTTACACATGCAATGGCATCAGCCAAAGCATCATGCGCTTCGCCGCTCTTTAGATGGCAAAGGCTCCTGTTGGAATAAAGCGTTGCATCTTCAGGATCCACTTTGATTGCCTGTGTCAAAACAAACCATATGGTTGATTCTCAAAAACAAGCACAACTTGGGTCAAAAATTGAAGAATCAGTATCCATATGGTTGCATCTTCAGGATCCACTTTAATGCACTGTAGATATGAAAACAGAGCGCTCTGGTAGTAATATGATATGATGGTGCAACAATATATTACCTCACTGTAGAATTTTAATGCACCAGCATAGTCCTTCCGCTCGACTGCTTTTGCACCGAGTAATTTCAGTTCAGCCTTCTTATCTTTATCACCTCCCTTGTCCTATAACAACAACCAAACATGCATATCAGCAGCATGTATCTTGTGGCAAAAATAAATAAATATATGCAACCAAGCAGCTTTAAAATATGGAAGATATGCAATGATATTTACCTTGACACAGGGCTTCTTTGGTGCACATGAGTCCTCTTTCTTGGTTGTTACTTCTGCATTCAATTTCAGCTGAACTTTGCTATCTTTATCACTTTGCTTACCCTTAATTCACAATATTTAGCAGGCCATGACACACACCAAAAAAAAAAACTGAAGTTAACAAATATGAAGAAGCTTAAGTGACAGCTTTACAAAACTCAAACTAGCAAATTTACAGCACTTTCTTCAGAGCAACAATCTTTCTACTTGAACTCATGGGCAGTTTACACACACACACACACAATTGGAATGCCCTGTGGCACTTCCTCTACAAGCCACAGCTTTCTGGATCTCCATGAGCAATCTATTTATGTTCTGGTTTCTTTCAAGCAGATACTAGCATTCTGATTGTAACATTGGGTTCCCTATTGAGTATTGGCCACAGTTTCTCCCAATTGTGTGTTCATGTCCCAAAGTTTTGTTCTAAATTAGGTAAAAATGTGCAAGTACATGATACTTCCAAACTTATATTTCTACCTATATTTTTGTTTAGCTACTAGGCAAATTTAGTGGAAAAATGCACGGTCAAGATTCAGACTAAACATATATAATACTCCCTCCGTCCCAAAATTCTTGTCTTAGGTTTGTTTAGAAATGTATGTATCTAAATACTAAAATGTGACTAGATACATTCATACTTAGACAAATCTAAGACAAGAATTTTGGGACGGAGGGAGTAGATAACAAGCATCTTACTTCACGCTTAAATCTCAGGAACAGGAAAATATAAGGTGCCAGAAATTGTAGTGTCGAAATAACTGGGCTTGGTCCCCTCGTGTCGCTCCCGCGATCGACCGAGGGGATAACCCTAGCCGCCGGCGCGTGTCTCTCTCCCTTTCCGCCCTCCCCTCGCCGCCGCCTCTCCGCATCGCCGGGCAAAGCCCGGTGGGTGCTGGCGGCGGCGGGGCCCTTTCTCTCCTTGCTCATGGGAGCTTCGCGTGGGCGGGCGCTCCCCGGCGACGGTGCGGCGCTCGGTTGTGCTCGATGGCGGCGCTGCGGAGCGGCAGGCCGAGAGTGGAGGGCCGGATGTGGTGGTTCTGGGCGGATGCGTGACCGGGGTGGCGGCGGCGGCTTCGGCTGGATCTGCCCCGCGGGCGGCGCGGGCTGCGTCGGCTTTGTTCGAGGCGGGCCTGGCGGCCGATGGGCGGCTCAGGAGATGGTGCCTGGTGGCGGGGCGCCCGCGCATCACGACAGTGGTACGGGTGAGGGTGTTGGCTCCTCTGGAGGCCCTCTTTGGCGGCAGGGTGCGGTTGATCCGGCGGTCCTCGCCGGCGGACGACGGGTGGCTGCCCCTTCTCGCGTGGATCTGGCCGGAGGCCGTGGTACGGCGTCAGGGGCGACGCAGGGGGGCTGTTGGAGGGAGGGCAAACCGACTGCTCGTCACTGGCGCAGAGGGCGTCGATCCGGACGAGCTCCGCTCCCCCCTCCCCTCTTCCAGGCTTGGCCTCCTGGCTGTAGGTTGATGTTGCGGGGTGGGACGGCCACCGACGGTTCTGTTGATGCTTGGGTCCTGTCGGTCGGCTCAAGCCGGCACCATTGATAGTCTCCGGAGTCTCTGGAAGCGGGGCGGTGGCCCTGGTGGTGGGAGCTGCTGGCTCGTGGGCAGAGCTCGCGGCTCGGGTGCTGACAAGCTCGTTGCCATGGCCGCATGGGCGGTATGGGGGCGGGCATTCGACGATCTACGGTGGTGGTGCGGCCGGGGACTTCTTGTCGTGTCGTACCACGGGCGGAGGCGGAGGGTGGTGGCCGAGGTGAAAACCTCGTCTGGTTCGGACCAGACCGATGGCGGCGGCGTCCATGCGTCGTTCCCTTCCTGAAGGCTCCATCGCGGTAGCCCTTTGTCCTTCGCCGTACTCTGGGGGAAAACCTCGACTCAGTGGATTGGGCGGTGGCGGCTCTTCGGTGTCGTTTCTTTCTTGGAAGCACCGCTTTGGAGTTTCCACGGTCATCGAGTTTTGATGTTGTTGTTCGTCACTTGTCAGCCCCTTGTATCTGCCTTGGGTGTGTGCGGTGTTGGGTTGTATGATTTCTGTATGTGGTTCGTTGCTTTATTTATAAAGCGGGGTGAAAGCCTTTTTCGGTAATAACTGAGCTTAGAATTTAGTTCATACCTTGTTTGAATGTCTTAACTTTGCATGGGCAATGATTCCTTCAACACTCCAGTTTGACACAGATTGAATGGGTGAAGTGAAAGGAAATAGAATCTCGACAAGCATTCTTCTTCCAGAGTTTGCAGCCATTTCTATTGGTAGCATACGGTCCTGTTATGTAATAAAACAGAACAAGGCTGAGATACTTATATACCATGATTACAATATGTGTCAACATTAAACTAGTGGTCCATCTGTTAGCATGTTGAAAACCAAAGCATAGAGCAAAGCAGTAATATCAAGATATATCATTTCCTCATGCTCCAAGAGCTTGGCAACACAACATCATTGGAAACATTTTTTGAATAACAATTCAATAATATATATTTTATGGCATATAATTAATATTTTATTAGTAAATTTGATGGTCAAAATAAATCTAAAATGTGTGCGGCCCGCCTTGTAAACCTAGGAGGAGGTACCAACGAGCATAAAAATCAATTAACAACAGTAATAGCAAGAATCAAGAACTTACATGATTGCTTGGAATATTGGCATCTGCGCCGACCTCCAACAAATACTCAACACATTCGCATAAGCCTTTGCTAGTTGCTACCACCAATGGAGTATCAGGATTTGCACAATTCAAATCGGCACTAGCCTGTGGAGTAATATAATAAATGAACGTATGGACATTTAATTACAGTGCACATAAATTGCAGGAATCTGGTAAATAAATGCCTATCGGCTTCCTGAATCATTTAAGATCAAAAAGAGGGTGAACTGTCCACCAGACCTTGACAAGGAGCTTCATGCACTTTAAAGCATCAGACTCGGTAATTCTTCCAGAAGCAACACAAAGAGCTGCAGCCATGGGTGTGCCTATATCTGCAGAAACCGTGTTTGGCTACATGTTTTTAGAGAAAGAGGTCAATTGACATGTAGCGATGCTCCTCAACTATTAAATATTAAAAAAAATTATTATTACATCAGCATTGTGCTGCAATAAAATCTGCATCATGCCAGATTTCCCATACGAGGCAGCGATATGAAGTGGTGTCCCTTCAGAAGAGAATACATCAACGCTGGCTCCTTTAGAGAGCAAGAGTCGTACCATTCGGTTATTCCCTGGGGAAAAAGCAGTGACATGAAGAATAATAATTTATTAATTTATGAATAAATTATTATTTAGGAACAAATGGGCAGACAATAGATCAGAACTATTTCATTCAAGTAAAGTATGTTTCGTTCAAGATATTCACATACCCCAAAGCACATGCCAAACTTCATGTAAAAACAGGCAAATACATGACTGAATTCAATGTCGTGTTGGAGAGTACAAAGAGCCAAAAGCGTACAAAAAATTGAATCCATTAGGAGTGTTACACGTGTTAGGCATAATGTACTATCACTCTTTTAAGTACAAACATGTAAATATGCAGTCTAAAAACAAAGTGGGGATGGTCATTCAACCAGGTAATCAAGACATTAAATATAAACAAATACAAATATTAACAAGCTCCCTTTGTGAGCAAAAAATAGCAGGTGTATGAGTATTTATGCTGTTAATAGGTGCAGAAAGAGAACCTTCTTTTATAGCGTGGTGCAGAGGAGTAAATCTTTTGTTGTCTTGCTTATTGGGATCAGCACCTTTGTCAAGCAAATACTCCACAGTAACTGATTCACCACGCAGCACCGCACAAGCCAAAGGTGTCATGCCTGCCAAATGTTAAAATTAAGCAATTTAACGAGATCTTAGATAGATGTCTTACCAGACTACCACAGTATAACGTGAGGCATAAAGTTCAGCAAAGACACCAGTGTACCAGAACACAATTACAACTTGAACGTACACCATGCCAAAGTTCAAGTGTTCAACACAAAAATTAAAATCTCAAAGGGGCCCTTTCCCATCAGCAGTTTTCGAGAAACACATATCAGAGAAATGATAGAAGCCTAAATCATTTTGCAGATGTATTGCGCATTCATTTACATGGGGTTCTTAAAAGCACGTATAGATAGCTCCTGGTCACATCGTGCATGTCAAGAAATACAGAAGAGAACTAAAGTAATAGAATACATTTAGCTTCACAAAAGTGACCTGAGAAAATGCTCACACAAAGGAACGCAAGCATGGACTCCTTTACGTGACAAAACCTGATTACAACGGTCTAACAATGTGAAAAGGAGGCAGTAAAGGGAGGAATTGTGTAAACAAATAAACCAAAGGAGAATGGGATAAACCCACACAACAACCAACGGAGGCCACATTATCAGTGTTTGCATGTCATTTATAACTGTAGCATGCCAACACTGCAATAGCAAACAACCTATACGGTACAAGAAATCAGAGCGTGTCAAGTTTAGGAATTGTATTTTTCTTCGAAAAGGGGGTTTAGGAATTGTATGAGGGACACATTTACATCATACTGTACTATATAACAGCTTACATTATATGACCAACAAAAGCAAATTAATGGGAAACCATTTAATCTAGGAAGAATACACACGCAGATACCTGAATCGTCATTAGCTTCAGTGTTGATGTCAAACCCAAGCTGCTCCACCAAGTATTGGCATGTATCCAATTTCCCCGTGCATGCTGCCTCATGCAGTGGCCCCATATCCTCCATCTTCGCAGAGTCATTCGACTCACTGGGGGTGCCATCAGCGCTACCAAATATAGTGGGTGGAGCAACTGGAGGACGACCATTATTTTGGCAAAATGAAAGGGGTTAGTATGTAATATCAATAATGAACATACAAATATACCCAAAAGTAATTGGACAAAGAAAGAGGAGAGCCTGTCCTAGCTTCCTCCATTCTGAGCTCCCACCTATCCACCCTTAAACAGCCCAAGATTGCAAAATAGCAAACAACAAGCAGGATATTGCTATACGGCAGCTACTACATGGTGCGAAGCAGCCCATCGACGATACGACACACAGCAAATGATTTTGTAAGTTAGACATGCTTCAACTTAAAAACTCATATAGCATGAGCTAAATCTCGTGTGATTGGTGAATGGGTGAACGCACTTCTCCTACTGTTAGTAATGCAGATGAGATAGGTATATACCCTCGATCAAATTTATTTGGACCTATTAACTGGTAGAGCCGTAGAATAACAAAATACTGTATCAATTAAATCAGCACACAAATATACAGTCCAGGCACGCAAATACACTGCACACATTAGACACATATATGTGCACATATACATACTTGATACCTCCCCTGCAGACAAACAATTGCGGAGACGTGGGACATGATTCCAAACCAAAACCTCTATCGAGGTCAAGAACAGATGTCTGCTTAGCAGGTGGTTATTCAGATTGTCTGTCGAATCACAAGGGATGTGGGGTCAAATCCTAAAGAACAAATATCTACAGGACAAAACCATAGCCCAAGTAACTGCGCGACCGGGTGATTCCCCTTTTTGGAAGGGTCTAATGAGGACAAAGGCTGCTTTCTTCAACAGGACTAGATTCGTCGTTGGGAACGGTGAAAGTACTAGATTTTGGGAAGATACTTGGTTAGGACCGCAGCCTTTGGCTTTACAGTATCCGCAACTTTATCATATTGCACAACGAAAACAAACTTCCGTTGCGGCAGTACTGCGGCATACTCCTCTTAATATCCAATTTCGCAGAGCCTTGACCGGAAATAGATGGGTAAGTTGGTTACATCTTGTCAGAAGACTGATGGATATTTCCCTGTCTGATTGTCCGGACAGCATTCGTTGGAGGCTGACCACCAATGGTATTTTTACCGTCAAATCAATGTACGACCATATTATTAATACGTCGTCCATTCCAAAGTCCATACATATTTGGAGGGTCAAGGTTCCCCTTAAGATAAAAATCTTCATTTGGTTTGTTCACAAGGGAGTTGTTTTAACTAAGGATAACTTGGCTAAAAGAAACTGGAAAGGAAATAAAAGATGTAGCTTCTGTCAAACGAATGAGTCGATTAAACACCTCTTTCTGGATTGTCCTATGGCGAAATTAGTATGGCGCTCACTACAAATTGCTTTTAACATTACCCCACCTACTAGCATTTGCATGTTATTTGGGACGTGGATAAACGGGATTAATGTACTTTATGCCAAACTAATTCGGGTTAGAACTTGTGCCTTGTTGTGGGCGATATGGAACTGCAGAAATGATCTAGTTTTTCACAGATTACATCACATTAACTTTTTGCAGGTCATCTTCAGGGCTACCGGATTGATCCGCACGTGGTCCTTACTCACTCCTGTGGAAACCAGGGAGCCTTTGGTTACTGGGTGTGTCCGATGAGAGATGGTAGCTCAGGTTATCTTCAACCGATATGGATGGCGGCATGCTAATAGGATTGGTCCTTAGCCAGCTTATCTGTGGGTTGTAGTCGGCTTTTCGGTGGTCTGATCACCGTGTAATTTCTTTTGTCTTCTTTTTCTCTTTTCTAAGACTACCTTATAGTTTTATCTCGGACCATTTTGCGTTATTAATAAAATGGTTGCATGCATCACTCGATGCAGAGGCCGGGGCAACGCCTCCTTTTCTAAAAAATACATATTTGATACCTCCCCTGCAGACAAACAATTGCGGAGACGTGGGACATGATTCCAAACCAAAACCTCTATCATACGAGAGGCATCTAGCATTCGCCAATTTCCTCCACCCTAACTAAGAGGCCATGACCCAAACCCTTGCTAGTTGCTAGTGAGGAAAGAAACAAGCCGATTTCGGCAGGGTAGGAGAGAGGGAGGGGGGGTGGATTTCTCACAGAAGATTTTGCTGGGGTCGACGCCGGACTCGGCGATGTGGCGGGTGACGGCCTCCGACGCGAGCATGCGATCCAGCCCTTCCCTCTGCTCCGGGCCTGCAGGCGCACAGAGGAACGAACCGGTGGCCGTCGTCAGAGACCTCGACCGACTCCGGCGGATCGAGGAGGAGGAGGAGGATGGACGGAGAATCGAGGAGGGAGGCAGGATCGGAGCTGGCTGGACGTACTCATGTAGCCCACCCTGTCCTGGGACGCGAAGTAGGCCATGCCCGACGAGACGTTCTGGCAGCTCCCCGCCGCGAACCCGTCGAAGCGCTCCACCCCCCGCCCCCGCCCCCGTCCGCCGCCGCCACCGCCGCCATGGGAGCCGCCGTCGCCGCGACCCTTGAGGCGCCTGGCTTTCCCCATCGAGCACCCTAGAAGTGGGTTTGGGTTGCGGAGGTTTTCGAGGCGGATGCTTCGGGGGCGGCGCGCCGGCCCGCGGCCTACTAGGAGTATAGTTTTATCCCGAGACCACACCCACCCCTGGCGCCAGTCGTGGAAACTTTTCGTTACGACTTCCGGGGTCGGGAGAATGGCACTCCCTTCGCCTGCCCATAGTGGGACTGTGGGAGTAACTTCCCCACAGCCTGTTTGGTAGTTTACGGGAAAGGGACTTGGAATTTGTAAGAGCAATTATAGCAGACCCGGTATCCCGCCGGTTGCGGGCTGGCGTGGGCTAGCATAGTTGCAGACCTCGCATAATGAACCCGTAAAAATGTATATTCGTAAAAAAAATACGAGTTGGCTTCTGCGGGTTCTGATCTGGCGCAGCTCCTCCCGGCCCGTAAAATTTAGATTTGCAACTTACATTGATCTAGCACAATGCTTTTCTTTGCTTTTGCAACAACATTATAGATACAAAAGATATCACCAAATCTTGGCTAGAATAGCAAAATCAAAGAAAACAAGAACCACAAGTATGCATTTCAGAAGATTTCCAATTTCCATAACTGCTTCCACTAGTTGAAGCAATATCTTCCCCATACATTCATTGTTGATCTGCGAATTCTTGATCTTGCTTCCTTCATTCTTCATCTTTGGTTCCAAAGAAGTAGACGTTGCTTCCCCTCTATTTGCACATGCAGTCGCATCATTGCCTTTGATTGTACTAAGGAGTGCACTAACATCTATTAAGTTTCTTTCTATCAACAAATCAATGTATTGGCCTTCCCAAAACCAAAATAAGCATCCATCGTCCTGCACAAAAGAATGAGCAAGCTCGAAGTGAGCTACCGCAATTGAACTAAAGAATGAGCTATGAAACGAGCTACCGCAAGTGCAAGTATCCCGTCATTTTCGCATTTGTAGAACACCCATCCGGGGTGCGTCGGCGTGCCTGAAGTGAGCCGCGGCACTTGGCGCCGGCAGTCGTCACACTCTATGAGCGGCATCGGCGGGCCACAAAGACGTTGCGCGAGCTCCGAGCCCGGTGGACGGTCGGACGAGTCCATGCCCGCAAACCTTCGGCGGTGGCGGGCGGACGAACCCGTGCCTGCATGCGGCGATGCGCCCTTGCCTGGGCTGCAGTAGAGGCTCCCCGACCACTCCATCGCCTGGGGGCAGCAACCGGCGGCCGGAAAAAGCCAAATCCGGCGGCCCGCGATGAAGTGCCGCAGATCTGCAAATCCGGAGGCCCGCCGATGCAGGGGGAAGGGAGGGGAGACCTCGTGCGCGTGGCGGACTTCCGGCGTGCTCCTGCCGGCTGCTGTCGCCGGAATCTTGGGCGGCGGCCGCCGACGGCGCGAGGGGGAGAGGAGAGGTGGTTGGTGGGAGAAAACGCGGGATGAAATGTCCCCCCACCAACCGCTTCCGCTTATATGCAGGGCACTGCAGCCGCGAGGGGGAAACCCGCGTTTTCCCGGGTTGGGGTCGGGATTTTGCCGTACCCCCTAAAATTTTTTGCAGGCCGGAGCGGGATGCGGGTTCTGATCGGGCTGATTTTTTCGCCCCGACCCGCATTTTGGCGGTTATTTTACGGGTCGGGGCAGGATACGGGGTCTGCTAGAGTTGCTCTAAAAGGGAGTTGCTCGAGGGATTTACTTGGGTAGTGGACTATTTAGGGGCTATTCGGATGTTCTCCGCTCCGCAACTGCAGCTCCCGAAACGGAGGGAGACGCGACACAATTCCAGAGAGAGTCGTTCAAACCGAGCTTTCCGTGCGGAACGGAGGTGTTAAACTGGAGAGCATCCGAACAGTCCCTTAGTCCCAATCCAGCGGTTGGTATTGGATGGGAATTATTTATGGGAATAATTCTCATGAACAAAGAAAGAAAGGATAGGTTACGAGATGTGCCCTATTTGACGTAGATTAGGAAGTAGTCAGCGTTTGGCCGGTTTGTTTAGAGAAGAAATTATGCTGCCGCATGCATTTAGCTAGTTTGTTTGTAGTTTTTCTTTTCTTTTGCTCTTGGAAGTGGGTCATAAAATCAGTAACAATATGTTTTTAGGCGTCAGCTCCCATTCTTTGGCTGAATTACCAGGGATCCCCAAGGTAGAGATCGATGGGAGTTGGCCCTAGTAACTTCCCCTTCCCTGGTTAAATCCCAAGTCCCTGAACCAATTAACAGATTTTTAGACTCGCTAATCTTAAACTCCCATTCCCTACTTCCAACTCCCTCAACCAAACACGCTGTTAGACTAGTATCATCTATTTAAAAGTAGCAAATATGTTGATGTGGTAGACAATTAAAGAAGAGAAAAAGTTAAAATAACATAGATAGATACTATATCATGTTAAATGTTATGCTATTATGTATCATGCATGTCAATAAATAAGATCATCTATGATAATGTGCATTATGAAGGTAGTATTATACAATAGTATCATATATATGACACTATTATATGATACTCCCCACTATGAATAACCTTCTATAGCCGGCATGGCATGGCATGCAACAACATGCATAAACGATGATATATTATCTCAGTAACAATGTTATGGTGTTGGATGGTTACAGAAATATACAGGGGTATTCCATGTCAGTGGGAAAGCCAGCAAGAAGAATTTATCGGGTCAACGCTATTTTTTAGAATTATTATTTTCATAGTTTACAGTAATTATACAATATATTTAGGCTGACTTCACATCGTGTACGTGGGAACGCCACTCTTCGTTGTCCATCCGAGTTTAAGTCTCAGGTTTATAGACGCATTCGTCAATTTTGTCGGCTCAAGTGAGGATGTTCGTATATGCGTTTATGTAGGTGATTGTATGCTCATGATGTGAGCGACCTTGATTATAAGAAAAAATTGATAATTACGGGCCTCCCCATGGCTCCAGCTTTTTGCGAAAATAGAAGCCCCGCGAGTACCACAATACCAGTCTAAACTGGAAAAGAGAAAGCAAAATTAAAGCAAGACATGACGGTTTTGTACAACTAAGCTGGAGGAGCCACACCACATCCGCCTTATTACACTTAAAACAGAAACTGTAAGCAAAGCCAATGCACATCTTCTCTTGTCTTTCTATTTTTTCTCCATCATCACTTTGTGAAGACCCCGTGAATAGAGTCAGCTTCAACAGGGTTCTTCAGTTCATATTCGAGTGTGCTAGCTCCTACCCCCATGGGCTGCTTGATGAATTGATTTCACCCCCACAGATGCCTTATACCATGTTTGCATTCCTTCAGCCCGCTTTCAGTTCCCAAGGGTTCTTCAGTTTCCTCCACAATGCTTCATAGAAGTCTAGCATTTTTCCTATTCTCATATCCTCGAAAGGTTTTGTCTGGTACCTTAGATACCTCGAGATCCGTCCAAACACCTGTTTCATCAAAATCCAAGGGCATTTATAAAAAACTAAAGCATTTCTACAATTCCATAATCCCCAGATGAATGAAGATGTGATCACATTCAAGTGTAGTTGCTTTTTCTCACAAAGCCACCACTTGGCAATCGACTCGGAATTTGTAACGTTTCGGTTAAAACAGGACTCAACTTCTTTCCAAACTAATCTAGTCACAAAGAAACGACGAAAGACAGAACCAATTTTTGGGAAGTGTGCACACTCCATAAGGTTAGCTATCCCTCTTTTCCTCAAGTTATCACAACTCATGATTTTATTCTGAGAAGACAGCTACATAAAACCTTGTATCCTGGGTGGCACTTTGATCTTCCAAACAGAAGGAAGAAAATAGGTTTCATGGCCCTAAAATTAACCACAACATATAGAGACTTCGAAGAGCAAATGCCTTTAGATTCATATTGCCACAATAGAGAATCCTCTTTCAGAGACAAATTAGTAGACCTGACAACACTAACCAGGTAAAACCACTGGGACATAAGCTCATCGGCGAAGATCCTTCTGGAAGTACATTTGAGCTCATACCCATCCCAAAGTTCAGCAATAATTTTATTCTTCTCATTAACTAAAAATACAAATCCAGAATTGGGTAGCTAATGGGGCATTAGCATGCTAGTTGTCTTCCCAAAATCTAATCAACTTACCATCACCTACTGACCATCTATATCCTATCTTCGCAATGAGTTAATTGCATAGAAGTACCACATTTGGGGCATTACATGCAGATTCATATCAAGTCTGGTATTTTTTTAGTTCAATACCAACTCTGGGACAATACATTACAAATAGGGCTAAAAGTGGTGTTTATACGTATTGATGCTAAATCTGATCGGTTGGCCCCACAAGTCAGGTGCCATGCTGGCCAATGGGCGTGTGTCCGCGCGCTGACTTGACAAGTCCGTTCGAGACGGTTCACCCCCGCTGCTGGACAACCGAGCCAGACCCGCATCCACTCTTGTCTTCATCGTCTCTTCTTGCTCCCTTGCCGTCGCCGCGTCGCCTGCGCCCGCCACCCGTCCGTCGCAGCCATGGTTTTGGAGCACAAAGCAGCGATGACACCTCTAGCATCCCGTACATGCACTCCTCCTCCTCCACCAATGACCTTAACCAGGTGAGCATCCATTTTTTCTGTGAGCTAGGGTTAGGGTTAGGTTATGATAATTTGTGGAATTTTTTTTTTCTATCTGGTTTTTGTCTTGGGAAAATGCTTTGATTTGGTTTCCTTGTCATATGCACATCTTGTTAACTTTGATTTCATTCCACAGGTCCCGTTGAGGGCCCTGATTACAAGGGTCTTGAGAGGGATGTGATGGTGCTCTGTGAGAAGCATGGCAAGTCATCTGAGAGGCTGGTTGTATTTGAAGAAACAAACACTGGGAGAAGGTTCTTAGCTTGTGCAGAGGCGGTATGTTTCATGCACTTGACAGTGGACACGGGAGGATTGTGTCCTTGACAGTGGCATAGGGTTGTTTGCTTACTGTGAATCATTGATATAACCATGTAGTTACGTGCAATTCAATTATGTTTTTGTAGTTAACATGGTGTATCCATGTAGCCAAATTAGTTTAAGCTTGTGTCCTACTTGATAGTTCACTACCACGCTAGTTTAAGCTCTCTGCTCGGCCACACTGCGACCCAGTTGCTACTTGTGCTCATGCACACTACGACGCTCACACTTCTACTTGTGCTGGCTCAACATACACATGTACTATGCTTGAGGCTGCTGGATGAATTTTGAAGTGAATTGCCTGATTACAAACCGATGGAGTACTCCTCCTTATATAGTGGTTTAAGAACCGACTATGGAGTAGATATTTTCTACCTATGACGTGAGCACATATGTCGGCCTACTACCTACACTAGTAAGCTAAACTGCTAAGAGCATGGTTAGGGCATCTTTAATGGTTGTAAGATAGTTGTTAGTAATTTTGACACAAATGATTTTTTGATGATGTGTCATGCAATAAATGAAGAAAAAGAGCAAGGTTGTATGTAAATTAACCAACACCCTTGCACAAGCTCCAATGTAGAATGAGAGAGCACCTTATTTATTACCTTACATCTTATTGGGCAAACTAGATACAACCCATTGAAGTAGTTGTATGTTAAGGTATTGGCTGATGACATGGCATATTTTACCAACAAGCTAACCAACAAACTGTTGGAGATGCCCTTAGAGCATGGTTAATAGTACAGCCAACTGCTCTCTATAAGCAGTCTTATAGCTCATCTTATAGCTAGCTTGTACAATAGTTAGCTATAAAAGAGTACTAATTTTATCATATATGGTCCACCTTTCATTCTCACAAAGCACCTAGGAGCATGTGCTAGAGCTGGCTCTTCACGAAGAGCCCGCTTTCCTTCTCTCTCCTCTTCTCTCTCATCCAACTCAGCAAAAATATAGTATTTTAACCCTTACAGCCTGCTGACTGTACCTTATTGTACTTGCTCAGCATAACCAACTGCTGGCTATAAGTCATCTTATACAAGCTATGAAAGAGTACTAATTTTATCATATATGATCCATTTTTCATTCTCACAAAGCACCTAGGAGCACGTGCTAGATCTAGCTCTTCACGAAGAGCCCGCTTCCCTTCTCTCTCATCTTCTCTCTCATCCAATTCAGCAAAAATATAATATTTTAATCCTTACAGCCTGTTGACTGTATCTTATTGTACTTGCTCTAACTACTGTTGTTGCCGACCTGCCCATTACAACATTACTAAGTAACAACTGCTATTGTTGCCGCTGCATGAATGCATCTGAGGCAGGATTTAAATGCTCACAAGCAGTGCCCTCTCCATCGGGCCGGGGCAGGCTGGGGGAAGTAGGAACCGGGTCAGCTCGCCGCCGTCGGAGACTGGGTAACGCGCGGGGCGGGGCTAGGGTTTCGGGCGGTGGCGGAGATGCGCGTACCGTCGAGCGTGGAGGCCAGGTCCAGGTCGTCAGACTCGTCCACGGACGACTGCGTCGCCCCCATTGTGGAAGGGCTTCCGCGACCGACGACTGTTCCCGTGGCCTCGGCTAGGTGGCGGGGGTTTGGGGCCGCCTGGGGCCCGTCGGCGGTGGCTTCGAGCTGAAGAAGGCGGGGAAAAGCGGAGGAGGAGAAGCGGAAGCGGGAATGTGGGGAGAGAGCGAGGGATGGAAAATGAAAAGTTGAGGGAAAATGTAGCAATAGTAAGAAAATATTTGCATGGTACTGTATATTTTTCTCAAACACAACACAAACTCCTTCCGTACCAAAATAGTGTCTTAGGTTTGTCTAGGTATAAATGTGATACATTTATGACAAGAATTTTCTTACTATGACAGGAATTTTGAGACGAAGGGAGTATGTACTCCTTCCGTTCTTAAATTCAATTCTTTTTAGAGGTTTCACTAAAGACTACATATGGAAGTATATAGACATATTTTTTAACGTAAATTCATTCATTTTATTCCGTAAGTAGTCTACTAGTAAAATCTCTAAAAACACTTATAATTATGAACAAAGGAAGTACATATATGCATTCACTCTTATGAAGGCATGCACATACATTGTATCCCCTATGAGTACCTCCGAGAGACTACGTTCATACATATGTACATACATACATTCACTTTTATGAAGGCATGCATGTACGACATTGTATCTCTATGAGCACTTTCGAAAGACTAAGCCGATACATAATCTTAAGATTGATGAAGTTGACACGGACGACTTCGTAATCCACACAAACGTCTTCTCTCACTGAATGCACATAGCTGGAAGGACTGAAATAAATTAAAAAAATGAGAGTACCAATGTCTAAGTCCAGGATTTGAATCCTAGTGGGCTAGAGTACCAATGTCCTCCTAACCATCAAATCACGAGCTGATTCGCAATCTTGGTATGGTGTTGTGGGTACTGGTTTCACGAAAGTCAGATTTTCATAAACTTTGATCATATTTATTGAGCACACTATCAATCTAGACAATGCCAACCATACATCACATTAAAAAAAATGATGAATTCAATGGTATTGGTTTGGTATTTTAAGTCAGGATGGTTTTTTCTATAAAGTCGGTCAAGATTTCCAATGTTTGGCTTCGGCCATATCTAACACACACTACATTTTTAGACAAAGTGAATGTTCTATTCATGTCTTTGGTTCAAAAATTGGGGCAAAATAAAAATGGAGGAAAATCATTTGATCATAGTTTTAAAGAAAAAATGCAGGAACTCTAACATCCACTTTGACCATCGCCAACATCATTGCTACTCCCTTCATTTCAAAATAAGTGACTCAATCTTATACTAACATTGAAACAAAGGGTGTATAAATTTAGCAATACTCTCAATGACACGTGGGGACTTGTGGCAGGTGCATACCATCACGGATCTACACGGACAATGTAGTCTATAAGAGGAGAGAGAAGGTTTATAATATTAGCAATCCTCTCAATGACACGTGGGGACTTCTGGCAGGCGCATACCATCAGGGATCTACAGGGACAATGTGGTCTATAAGAGGAGAGAGAAGGTTTATAATATTAGCAATCCTCTCAATGACACGTGGGGGCCGGCGCCAAGCGTAAGCGAGCAGGAATCTATCGTGGGGTCCACTTGTCAATGGAATAAAGGGAGTAGGAGATCAGAGAAGCTAGACTGCTAAAACTTATAGCAAGTGACTCTCCACTTTGCAAATATACCAGGTGTTGGTGCAAATATAGCCAAAAATGTGGGGAACACTTATATAAAGGCTGTTGGAGCAATATTTTTAGGTCAAATTGTTATATTTTCAGTTTTTAGCAATCCTAGCCAAATATACAAAGGCTGTTGGAGCAATATTCTTAGGTCAAATTGTTATATTTTCAATTTTTAGCAATCCTAGCCAGATATACAAAGGCTGTTGGAGCAACATTTTTAGGTCAAATTGTTATATTTTCAGTTTTTAGCAATCCTAGACAAATATACAAAGGATGTCTGAGATGCTTTTACACCATTTTTTTTCTTCAAAATCCTATGCACGAAGAAGAACGAGTAAGAACGTTACTGGTATAATAACAATATGACTACACATTTTTCACATGTTTTGACTTTGATTTTACCATGTTTATTAAGATTCTTATGATTTTCCTATGCCTGCGAACTAAACCCAAAGTTTACATAATTCCTAAGTTTAACAATCCTCTGGTTTGCGCCTGCAATCCTATTCTACTATTGTGTTTTCCATATTTCTGTGTTTTAAGAATCCTTGATTCAAAGGACTTCCTAAGATTTTCTAAGGATTTGGGTCCTTAGCAAAAAAAAATGGTAGTTTGGTTCAGAGGATTGAATCTTTAAAAAAAATCTTTGGAGGGAAATTTCGATCCGCTCAAACCTTTTTATCAAAATCTTCTAATTTTGGGAGAGCATCATCATGGCTGATTTTGTTAGTTCAGCAAAATCGTTACATCCACAAGGAAACCAATGCGGGGTGAGCCGCGTTCCCTGGGACAATGGACAAAAGCACAGAAATTGCAGCTGAGAAAATTGCAATCATCATATATAGGCACGACGCCTTCCCTGGGACAATGGACGAAAGCACGGAAATTGCGACTGAGAAAATTACCATCATCATATATAGCGGCCGCCGGCCCTATCAACTGACCACCTTCATTCACCATCTTGATCACACCTCCTTTGCAAGGTATGGCCACCAACAATTTTTAGAAAAGGAGGCCTTGCCCCGGCCTCTGCATCGAGTGATGCATGCAGCCATATATTAAATCAAACAAAGTCTTCACAAAGTACAAATTTGGCGAAAGCAAAAAGGTGCTGAAATAAAAAGATACATGGCGAACAGCGCGCCGAAGCCGGAGGTGGCTAAAAGATGTAGATGCCTAAACACCTATCCTATTAATATGACGTCATCCAAACCGGTTGAAGATACCATGTGCTACCATCTCCCAACGGACACACCTAGTAACCATAGGCTCCCTGACTGCCACAGGAGTTAGTAACGACCATGTGCGGATCAGTGCGGTAGTTCTGAAGATAACCTGCAGAAAGTGAATATCACGTAGTGTGTTAAAAACCAAATCATTTCTGCTATTCCATAAAGCCCATAAAAGAGCACATGCTTCGACACGAATAGATTTGGCCAATTGAACATCAACTCCCTGTAACCACGTTCCAAATAACAAGTTCAAGTTAACAGGAGGAGGAATGTTAAAAGTAATGTGAATCGAGCGCCAAACAAGTTTAGCCATAGGACAATCGAGAAAGAGGTGCTGAATACTCTCTACCCTTTGACAAAAGCTACATCTGGGGCTACCTTTCCAATTCCGTTTGGCCAGATTATCCTTTGTTAAAATAACTCCCTTGTGTACAAATCAGAAGAAAACTTTAATTCTAAGAGGCACTCTGACCTTCCAAATATGCTGGGTTTTTGGAATAGGTATGGAATCAATGAGATCAAAATACATGGATTTAATCGTAAACATCCCATTCGATGTTAAACTCCAAGAAATTCGATCAATCCTGTCAGAAAGATTAACCTCCATTAACCTTCTAACCAGATGCAACCAGGAGACCCATCTATCACCAATTAAATATCTACGGAATTGAATATTAATGGGTATCTCACAAAATACTGCCGCAACGGACACTTGTCGGCGTTGGGCAATATGGTACAGTCGCGGGAATTGAAGAGCTAAAGGCGAATCTCCTAGCCAGGAATCTTCCCAGAATCTAGTCAATTCACCATTACCAATGATAAACCTCGTTCTGTTGAAGAAAGAGTTTTTCACCCGCATCAGACCCTTCCAGAACGGCGAGTCTAGTGGTCTAGCCGTAACTTGAGATAAAGATTTGGAGTGAAGGTACTTGTTCGTCAGAATTTGTATCCACATCCCTTCGGATTCCATAAATAATCGAAACAACCACTTGCTGAGAATACATCTAATTTTGGTCTCCAAATTTTCGATTCCTAAACCTCCTTGTTCTTTAGGTCGGCAGATAATATCCCGTTTAGCCAACCTATACTTAGTTGTAACCTCGTCACTTTGCCAGAAAAAATGGGACCGGTAGAAATCCAATCTTTTTGGCACCCCCACAGGTACCTCAAAAAAAGATAGGAGAAACATAGGCATGCTTGTTAATACTGAATTGACAAGCACTAACCTACCTCCGTAAAAAAGAAGCTTACCTTTCCAACTACTAAATTTCTTTTCAAAACGTTCCTCAATGCATTTCCACTCAGCATTGGAAAGTTTATGGTGATGAATGGGAATTCCTAAGTACGTAAAAGGTAAATCCCCAGCTACACACCCAAACAGCTGATTATAAATATGTTGTTGGTTTCTGGCTTCACCAAAACAAAACAACTCACTTTTATTGAAATTTATCTTCAGCCCAGATAGCTGTTCAAAAAGGCAAAGGATGAGCTTAAGATTTTTAGCTTTCACTAGATCATGCTCCATAAAGAGCATAGTATCATCAGCATATTGTAGGATAGAGACACCCCCATCCACGAAATGAGGTACTAATCCACCTACAAGGTCCTTTTCGTTAGCTCTCTTAATCATAAGAGCCAACATATCCGCAACAATATTGAAAAGAATAGGAGACATCGGATCCCCTTGTCTGAGCCCCTTAAGTGTCTGGAAGAAGTGACCAATGTCATCATTGACCTTAATCCCGACACTCCCTCTTGTAATAAAGGAGTCTATATGCTTTCGCCATAGCTCATCGAACCCCTTCATCCGCAAGGTTTGTTGCAAAAAGGACCATTTCACTTTATCATAAGCCTTTTCGAAATCCACTTTGAAGATCACCCCGTTAAGTTTCTTTGAGTGAATTTCATACAAAGTCTCATGAAGAACCACTACCCCTTCAAGGATATTACGCCCAGGCATAAATGCAGTTTGCGAAGATTGCACCTCTGAATGTGGCATCTTAGTTAGTCTATCCGTTCCAACCTTTGTGAAAATTTTGAAACTAACATTAAGCAAACAGATAGGGCGAAACTGCTCAATACGGGTCACCCCTTCCTTCTTTGGTATCAACGTTATAGTACCAAAATTCAGATGGAAGAGCTGTAGGTTACCAGCAAACAGATCATCGAACATTGCCATAAGATCCGCTTTGATGATATGCCAGCATTTTTTGTAAAACTCCGCCGGAAACCCATCAGGACCAGGGGCTTTGCCACTCTTCAATCCTCCAATCGCTTCAAGCACCTCTTTCTACATAAAAGGAGCAGATAAAGACTCATTATCGGCCTCTCCGACTTGAGGAATATCTGCTACCTGGTGTTCATCCATAGTCACAAAACTATCATGAGGAGCACCAAAAAACTGTTTATAATAGTTTGAGATATACAATTTTAAGTTCTCATGACCTACTATTGTACCCTCATCCTGCTCAAGCTGCACTATCCTTTTCTTCCTATGTTTGCCATTTGCTACTAAGTGAAAAAACTTAGTGTTATTATCCCCAAGGACGATCGTCCTGACTTTGGCTCTGTCCGCCCACTTCATTTCCTCCTCTCTAAGGAGTACACTAAGTCTTTGTTCGACCTCAAATCTGAGATGACGGTCGTTCTCATCAAGCAAACACCACTCAGCCTTTCGATCGAGCTCATCTATAAATTTAATGAGCCTATCCCGCTCATCTTTATAGGTCCCCGAGACATGCTTAGCCCAACCACGAAGGTATTGTCTCAAATGTCTAATTTTATTTTGCCAGCGTTCCACATTGGATGTTCCACCCAAAGTCCTATTCCATTCCCTGGCAATCATCTTCATGAAGCCCTCCCTTAAAAACCAGCTGGACTCGAAAGAGAAACTGTCTCGATTACCCATATGCGATGCATCCCCTGTATCCAACAGAAGGGGAGTATGATCGGAGATCGCCCGTTGAAGTGCACGCACGGTAATCAAAGGGAATTTCTGTTCCCAATCAACACTAGTAAGAACTCTATCCAACTTTTCAAAAGTTTGATTAGGTAAGGAATTCGCCCATGTGAAATTCCGGCCCGAGAGTTCTGTCTCCCGCAAGTCAAGGCTCTCAATAATATTATTGAACAAAAATGGCCATCTACCATCAAAATTGGCATTGTTCTTTTCATGAGCCCATCTAATAATATTGAAATCGCCCCTATCAATAATGGCAATTTCTCATCGCATATTCGAACTAAATCCGCCAGGAATTCAGATTTAAGTTCAGGTTGAGCAGCCCCGTAAACCGCTACAAGAGCCCACCGGAAACCATCCATTTTGGATGAAATTCTAAATTTAACCGCAAAATCACCAAACACAACTTCCCTAACCTGAAGTGTGTCACATCTGACGCCAAGTAAGATCCCCCGGATCTTCCTCTTGGAGGTAGACAATGCCAATCAAAATCAATCCCTGCGGAAAGAGAACTCAAAAACTGAGATGTGAACTTATCTCGCCCTGTCTCCATAATGGCAATAAAGTCTAGCTGATGCTCCAACGTGGCGTCAGCAAGGAATCTGGTTTTAGCCAAGTCACGTAGACCTCCGCTATTCCGAAAAATTCCTCTCATCTTTCGTCATAGAATTTCTTAGCAGTCTTAAAACAAGCACTCCTACGGACAGCAGAAACCGGATAGACTTTTCTTTTCCATGTCCGTTTCATTTTTTCCCCATGTCCCTGGTCCATATAACCAGGAATAAATGACTCGGTATGACGTGCACGCTCAGCAACTAAACTATCATCAAGATAAGATTCCTCACCCACCTTAGGCTCATCTATGGGAAGCAGATTCTCACATAAAGAATTCAGCCCCCCTAGGTCATTAATCTCAGCATCAGTCATCGGTTTAACAGCAGCCAAATTCCGAACAATATCCACAGCCCTATCTACCTCTAGATCAAGTAGATCATTAATAGATTTCGAAACTTCATCATTTGAATTATCGAGAGATACCCCAATAGCAGTGGCCTTACCAATAATCTCATGAGGGGAAAATGCAGAATAGAATGATCTAAATTTACACACATACCTGTTGATGATTCCGCTTCCCTCAATTTTGCAGCTCACATCGCACGACCCACCTGCAGGTCATCCGCATCTGGCTGCGCCTGAATCCGCTGACTGACCCTCCTGTCCAGAGTCACAGGATCTGGAATACCGCCAAACTGTATGACAACATCCTCGGAGAATGAACGCACCTCCGAGTTACCTCCCCCATTATCTAGCATCTCCGTGACCGGAGCCACTGGAGAAACATCAACAAGCACCTCAGCCACCAGTCCCTGTTTAGGGACCACTGTGTCCCCCTCCACAATCCCAAAGCACAGCATAGTCATCGGTATCCTAGCATCCTCCTCCCTCACCTTCTGCAAATAGCAATCCAACGATATCGGCTGAAGTCCCACAGCCGGCGATGAAGGTTGAAATGAGGCACTGGCAGACTGTTTCCCAAGGAACGTCAGTTTCACCTGCCTTTGATGACCATCCTGATCCGACAGCTGAGCACAGGCAGCAAGCCTGGCCAGCACCGCGTGTGGTTCGAATGAACCAAAGCGCAGCTGCGCCCCTGGAGCCGATACAGCGCCACCAGAGGCCGAACCACCGTCTCCCGACTTCGGCTCCAAAGCAGCAAACCCAGGAGCAGAATCCGGTAAGGATGAAGGCTTACCCTGTAGGAATTATGCCCTAGAGGCAATAATAAATGTATAGTTATTATTATAATTCATGTATCAAGATAATAGTTTATTATCCATGCTATAATTGTATTGAATGAAGACTCATTTACATGTGTGGATACATAGACGAAACACCGTCCCTAGCATGCCTCTAGTTGGCTAGCCAGTTGATCAATGATAGTCAGTGTCTTCTGATTATGAACAAGGTGTTGTTGCTTGATAACTGGATCACGTCATTGGGAGAATCACGTGATGGACTAGACCCAAACTAATAGACGTAGCATGTTGATCGTGTCATTTTGTTGCTACTGTTTTCTGCGTGTCAAGTATTTATTTCTATGACCATGAGATCATATAACTCACTGACACCGGAGGAATGCTTTATGTGTATCAAACGTCGCAACGTAACTGGGTGACTATAAAGATGCTCTACAGGTATCTCCGAAGGTGTTAGTTGAGTTAGTATGAATCAAGACTGGGATTTGTCACTCCGTGTGACGGAGAGGTATCTCGGGGCCCACTCGGTAATACAACATCACACACAAGCCTTGCAAGCAATGTAACTTAGTGTAAGTTGCGGGATCTTGTATTACGGAACGAGTAAAGAGACTTGCCGGTAAACGAGATTGAAATAGGTATGCGGATACTGACGATCGAATCTCGGGCAAGTAACATACCGAAGGACAAAGGGAATGACATACGGGATTATACGAATCCTTGGCACTGAGGTTCAAATGATAAGATCTTCGTAGAATATGTAGGATCCAATATGGGCATCCAGGTCCCGCTATTGGATATTGACCGAGGAGTCTCTCGGGTCATGTCTACATAGTTCTCGAACCCGCAGGGTCTGCACACTTAAGGTTCGACGTTGTTTTATGCGTATTTGAGTTATATGGTTGGTTACCGAATGTTGTTCGGAGTCCCGGATGAGATCACGGACGTCACGAGGGTTTCCGGAATGGTCCGGAAACAAAGATTGATATATGGGATAACCTCATTTGATTACCGGAAGGTTTTCGGAGTTACCAGGAATGTACCGGGAATGACGAATGGGTTCCGGGAGTTCACCGGGGGGGCAACCCACCCCGGGGAAGCCCATAGGCTTTGGGGAGACACACCAGCCCTTAGTGGGCTGGTGGGACAGCCCCAAGTGGGCCTATGTGCCAAGTAAAAAGAAATCAAAGGAAAAGAAAAAAAAGAGGGAGGAAGTGGGAAGGGAAGGGGACTCCTCCCACCAAACCAAGTCCAACTCGGTTTGGGGGGGGAGTCCTCCCCCCCTTGGCTCGGCCGACCCCTTGAGGGTCCCTTGGACCCCAAGGCAAGGTCCCCCTCCCTCCTCCTATATATATGGAGCTTTTAGGGCAGATTTGAGACGACTTTCTCACGGCTGCCCGACCACATACCTCCATAGTTTTTCCTCTAGATCGCGTTTCTGCGGAGCTCGGGCGGAGCCCTGCTGAGACAAGATCATCACCAACCTCCGGAGCGCCGTCACGCTGCCGGAGAACTCTTCTACCTCTCCGTCTCTCTTGCTGGATCAAGAAGGCCGAGATCATCGTCGAGTTGTACGTGTGCTGAACGCGGAGGTGCCGTCCGTTCGGTACTAGATCGTGGGACTGATCGCGGGATTGTTCGCGGGGCGGATCGAGGGACGTGAGGATGTTCCACTACATCAACCGCGTTCTCTAACGCTTCTGCTGTATGATCTACAAGGGTACGTAGATCACTCATCCCCTCTCGTAGATGGACATCACCATGATAGATCTTCGTGCGCGTAGGAAATTTTTTGTTTCCCATGCGACGTTCCCCAACAGTGGTATCAGAGCCAGGTTCATGCATAGATGTCTTCTCGAGTAGAACACAAAAGGTTTTGTGGGCGGTGATGTGCGTTTTGCTGCCCTCCTTAGTCTTTTCTTGATTCCGCGGTATTGTTGATTGAAGCGGCTTGGACCGACATTACTCGTACGCTTACGAGAGACTGGTTTCATCGTTACGAGTAACCCCCTTTGCTCAAAGATGACTGGCAAGTGACGGTTTCTCCAACTTTAGTTGAATCGGATTTGACCGAGGAGGTCCTTGGATGAGGTTAAATAGCAACTCATATATCTCCGTTGTGGTGTTTGCGTAAGTAAGATGCGATCCTACTAGATACCCTTGGTCACCACGTAAAACATGCAACAACAAAATTAGAGGACGTCTAACTTGTTTTTGCAGGGTATGATTGTGATGTGATATGGCCAACGATGTGATGTGATATATTGGATGTATGAGATGATCATGTTGTAATAGAAATATCGACTTGCACGTCGATGGTACGGCAACCGGCAGGAGCCATAGGGTTGTTTTTATACTAACATATGTGCTTGTAGATGCGTTTACTATTTTGCTAGGATGTAGCTTTAGTAGTAATAGCATAAGTAGCACGACAACCACGATGGCAACACGTTGATGGATGATCATGGTGTGGCGCCGGTGACAAGAAGATCGTGCCGGTGCTTTGGTGATGGAGATCAAGAAGCACGTGATGATGGCCATATCATGTCACTTATGAATTGCATGTGATGTTAATCCTTTTATGCACCTTATTTTGCTAAGAACGACGGTAGCATTATGAGGTGATCTCTCACTAAAATTTCAAGACGAAATTGTGTTCTCCCCAACTTACCACTGAAACTATACTCAACTCACGTGATGATCGGACTTGGGATAGTGTAAGTGGATCATGAACCACTCAAATGACTAGAGAGATGTACTTTTTGAGTGGGAGTTTAGCATATAATTTGATTAAGTTGAACTCTAATTATCTTGAACATAGTCTAAGTCCACTTTGAATATATTTGTGTTGTAGATCATGGCTCACGCAAGTGTCATCCTGAATTTTAATACGTTCCTAGAGAAAGCTAAGTTGAAAGATGATGGAAGCAACTTTGTAGACTGGGCTCGTAATCTTAAGCTAATCTTACAAGCTGGGAAGAAGGATTATGTCCTTAATGCTGCGCTAGGAGATGAACCACCCGCTACGGCTGATCGGGATGTTAAGAACGCTTGGTTAGCGCGTAAGGAGGACTACTCAATAGTTCAATGTGCAGTCTTGTATGGCTTAGAACCGGGACTTCAACGTCGCTTTGAGCGTCATGGAGCATTTCAGATGTTCCAGGAGTTGAAGTTTATCTTTCAGAAGAACTGCCGGATCGAGAGGTATGAGACCTCCGATAAATTCTATGCTTGCAAGATGGAGGAAAACTCGTCTGTCAGTGAACATGTGCTCAAAATGTCTGGGTACTCAAACCGTCTAGCTGAACTGGGGATTCAACTCCCGCAAGAAGCTATCACTGACAGAATCCTTCAATCACTGCCGCCAAGCTATAAAGGCTTTGTGTTGAACTACAACATGCAAGGGATGAACAAGTCTCCCGGCGAGTTGTTTGCGATGCTGAAAGTCGCAGAGTCTGAACTCCGTAAAGAGCATCAAGTGTTGATGGTGAGCAAGACCACTAGTTTCAAGAGAAACGGCAAAGGCAAGAAGGGCAATTCGAAGAAGAGCGGCAAGCCTGTTGCCAATCCGCCGAAGAAACCCAAGGCTGGACCTAAGCCTGAAACAGAGTGTTTCTATTGCAAGGGTATGGGTCACTGGAAGCGCAATTGCCCCAAGTATCTGGCAGATAAGAAGGCGGGCAAAGAAAAATCAGGTATATTTGATATACATGTTATTGATGTGTACTTAACTAGCTCTCGTAGTAGTGCCTGGGTATTTGATACCGGTTCTGTTGCTCATATTTGCAACTCGAAACAGGAACTGCGGAATAGGCGAAGGCTGGCGAAAGACGAAGTGACGATGCGCGTAGGAAATGGTTCCAAGGTTGATGCAATCGCCGTCGGCACAGTGTCACTTCAGCTACCATCGGGATTAGTGATGAACTTAAATCATTGTTACTTAGTGCCTGCGTTGAGCATGAACATTATATCTGGATCTTGTTTATTGCGAGACGGTTACTCTTTTAAGTCTGAGAATAATGGTTGTTCTATTTCTATGAGTAACATCTTTTATGGTCATGCACCGAATGTGAGAGGATTGTTCATATTGAATCTTAATAGCGATACGCATATACATAACATTGAGACCAAAAGAGTTAGAGTAAACAATGATAGCGTCATATTTTTGTGGCACTGCCGCTTGGGTCATATTGGTGTAAAGCGCATGAAGAAACTCCATGCTGATGGACTTTTGGAGTCACTTGACTTTGATTCACTTGACACGTGCGAACCATGCCTCATGGGCAAGATGACTAAGACTCCGTTCTCCGGAACAATGGAGCGTGCAAGTGACTTGTTGGAAATCATACATACCGATGTGTGTGGTCCAATGAGCGTGGAGGCACGCGGCGGATATCGTTATTTCCTCACCTTCACTGACGATTTAAGTAGATATGGTTATGTCTACTTGATGAAGCACAAGTCTGAAACATTTGAAAAGTTCAAGCAATTTCAGAGTGAAGTGGAAAATCATCGTAACAAGAAGATCAAGTTCCTACGGTCTGATCGTGGGGGTGAATATCTGAGTTTTGAGTTTGGTGCTCACTTAAGACAATGTGGAATTGTTTCGCAGTTAACACCGCCTGGAACACCACAGCGTAATGGTGTGTCCGAACGTCGTAATCGTACTTTGTTAGAGATGGTGCGATCTATGATGTCTCTTACTGATTTGCCGTTATCATTTTGGGGTTATGCATTAGAAACAGCTGCATTCACTTTAAATAGGGCACCATCAAAATCCGTTGAGACGACACCATACGAACTGTGGTATGGCAAAAGACCAAAGTTGTCGTTTCTTAAAGTTTGGGGATGTGATGCTTATGTCAAAAAGCTTCAGCCTGAAAAGCTGGAACCCAAAGCGGAAAAATGCGTCTTCATAGGTTACCCAAAAGAGACAGTTGGGTACACCTTCTATCTCAAATCCGAGGGCAAAGTGTTTGTTGCTAAGAACGGAACTTTTCTCGAGAAGGAGTTTCTCTCGAGAGAATTGAGTGGGAGGAAGATAGAACTTGACGAGGTTGTCGAACCTCTCATCCCTCTGGATGGTGGCGCAGGGCAAGGGGAAACCTCTGTCATTGCGACGCCGGTTGAGGAGGAAGTTAATGATGATGATCATGAAACTCCAGTTCAAGTTTCTGTTGAACGACGCAGGTCGACGAGATCACGCGCTGCTCCAGAGTGGTACGGTAATCCCGTCTTATCAATCATGTTGTTAGACAACAATGAACCTGCAAATTATGAAGAAGCAATGGTGGGCCCAGATTCCAACAAATGGCTAGAAGCCATGAAATCCGAGATAGGATCCATGTATGAGAACAAAGTGTGGACTTTGGAGATACTGCCTGAGGGCCGCAAGGCTATTCAGAACAAATGGATCTTTAAGAAGAAGACGGACGCTGACGGTAATGTGACCGTTTATAAAGCTCGACTTGTGGCGAAGGGTTTTTCACAAGTTCCAGGAGTTGACTACGATGAGACCTTCTCACCCGTAGCGATGCTTAAGTCCGTCAGAATCATGTTAGCAATAGCTGCATTTTTCGATTATGAAATCTAGCAGATGGATGTCAAAACGGCGTTCCTTAACGGTTTCCTTAAGGAAGAGTTGTATATGATGCAACCCGAAGGTTTTGTCGATCCTAAAAATGCTGACAAAGTGTGCAAGCTCCAGCGATCCATTTATGGACTGGTGCAAGCATCTCGGAGTTGGAACAAAAGCTTTGATGAGGTGATCAAAGCATTTGGGTTTATACAAGTGGTTGGAGAATCTTGTATTTACAAGAAAGTGAGTGGGAGCTCTGTGGCGTTTCTAATATTATATGTGGATGACATATTACTGATTGGAAACAACGTAGAGCTTTTGGAGAGCATAAAAGGTTAGTTGAATAAAAGTTTCTCTATGAAGGACCTAGGAGAAGCTGCTTACATTCTAGGCATTAAGATCTACAGGGATAGATCAAAACGCCTGATAGAACTTTCACAAAGCACATACCTTGATAAAGTTTTGAAGAGGTTCAAAATGGAACAGTCCAAGAAAGGGTTCTTGCCAGTTTTACAAGGTACGAGATTGAGTAAGACTCAGTGCCCAGCAACTGATGAAGATAGAGAGCATATGCGCTCCGTCCCCTATGCTTCAGCCATAGGTTCTATCATGTATGCGATGTTGTGCACTAGACCGGATGTTAGCCTGGCCATAAGTATGGCAGGTAGGTTCCAGAGTAATCCAGGAGTGGATCACTGGACAGCGGTCAAGAATATCCTGAAGTACCTGAAAAGGACTAAGGAGATGTTTCTCGTGTATGGAGGTGACGAAGAGCTCGCCGTAAAAGGTTACGTCGATGCAAGCTTTGACACAGATCCGGACGACTCTAAGTCGCAAACCGGATACGTATTTATTCTTAATGGGGGTGCAGTAAGCTGGTGCAGTTCCAAGCAAAGCGTCGTAGCAGATTCTACATGTGAAGCAGAGTACATGGCTGCCTCGGAGGCGGCTAAGGAGGGTGTCTGGATGAAGCAGTTCATGACGGATCTTGGAGTGGTGCCAAGCGCACTGGATCCAATAACCTTGTTCTGTGACAACACTGGTGCCATTGCCTTAGCAAAGGAACCAAGGTTTCACAAGAAGACCAGACACATCAAACGACGCTTCAACCTCATCCGCGACTACGTCGAGGAGGAGGACGTAAATATATGCAAAGTGCACACGGATCTGAATGTAGCAGACCCGCTGACTAAACCTCTTCCACGGCCAAAACATGATCGACACCAGAACTGTACGGGTGTTAGATTTATTACAATGTAATTCACATGGTGATGTGAGGGCTAGATTATTGACTCTAGTGCAAGTGGGAGACTGTTGGAATTATGCCCTAGAGGCAATAATAAATGTATAGTTATTATTATAATTCATGTATCAAGATAATAGTTTATTATCCATGCTATAATTGTATTGAATGAAGACTCATTTACATGTGTGGATACATAGACGAAACACCGTCCCTAGCATGCCTCTAGTTGGCTAGCCAGTTGATCAATGATAGTCAGTGTCTCCTGATTATGAACAAGGTGTTGTTGCTTGATAACTGGATCACGTCATTGGGAGAATCACGTGATGGACTAGACCCAAACTAATAGACGTAGCATGTTGATCGTGTCATTTTGTTGCTACTGTTTTCTGCGTGTCAAGTATTTATTTCTATGACCATGAGATCATATAACTCACTGACACCGGAGGAATGCTTTATGTGTATCAAACGTCGCAACGTAACTGGGTGACTATAAAGATGCTCTACAGGTATCTCCGAAGGTGTTAGTTGAGTTAGTATGAATCAAGACTGGGATTTGTCACTCCGTGTGACGGAGAGGTATCTCGGGGCCCACTCGGTAATACAACATCACACACAAGCCTTGCAAGCAATGTAACTTAGTGTAAGTTGCGGGATCTTGTATTACGGAACGAGTAAAGAGACTTGCCGGTAAACGAGATTGAAATAGGTATGCGGATACTGACGATCGAATCTCGGGCAAGTAACATACCGAAGGACAAAGGGAATGACATACGGGATTATACGAATCCTTGGCACTAAGGTTCAAACGATAAGATCTTCGTAGAATATGTAGGATCCAATATGGGCATCCAGGTCCCGCTATTGGATATTGACCGAGGAGTCTCTCGGGTCATGTCTACATAGTTCTCGAACCCGCAGGGTCTGCACACTTAAGGTTCGACGTTGTTTTATGCGTATTTGAGTTATATGGTTGGTTACCGAATGTTGTTCGGAGTCCCGGATGAGATCACGGACGTCACGAGGGTTTCCGTAATGGTCCGGAAACGAAGATTGATATATGGGATAACCTCATTTGATTACCGGAAGGTTTTCGGAGTTACCGGGAATGACGAATGGGTTCCGGGAGTTCACCGGGGGGGGCAACCCACCCCGGGGAAGCCCATAGGCTTTGGGGAGACACACCAGCCCTTAGTGGGCTGGTGGGACAGCCCCAAGTGGGCCTATGCGCCAAGTAAAAAGAAATCAAAGGAAAAGAAAAAAAAAAGAGGGAGGAAGTGGGAAGGGAAGGGGACTCCTCCCACCAAACCAAGTCCAACTCGGTTTGGGGGGGAGTCCTCCCCCCCCCCCCTTGGCTCGGCCGACCCCTTGAGGGTCCCTTGGACCCCAAGGCAAGGTCCCCCTCCCTCCTCCTATATATATGGAGCTTTTAGGGCAGATTTGAGACGACTTTCTCACGGCTGCCCGACCACATACCTCCATAGTTTTTCCTCTAGATCGCGTTTCTGCGGAGCTCGGGCGGAGCCCTGCTGAGACAAGATCATCACCAACCTCCGGAGCGCCGTCACGCTGCCGGAGAACTCTTCTACCTCTCCGTCTCTCTTGCTGGATCAAGAAGGCCGAGATCATCGTCGAGCTGTACGTGTGCTGAACGCGGAGGTGTCGTCCGTTCGGTACTAGATCGTGGGACTGATCGCGGGATTGTTCGCGGGGCGGATCGAGGGACGTGAGGACGTTCCACTACATCAACCGCGTTCTCTAACGCTTCTGCTGTACGATCTACAAGGGTACGTAGATCACTCATCCCCTCTCGTAGATGGACATCACCATGATAGATCTTCGTGCGCGTAGGAAAATTTTTGTTTCCCATGCGACGTTCCCCAACATACCCTTGTCCGCATCTTTAGCACCCGACTCGCCATCCCTATCTGGCATATCAACATCAGGATCCACCGTGGCATCTCCGACCGTCGGTGGACTCTCGATCTCAAGACGAAGGGTAAATCTCTTACCCTCAAAAATCCAGAGCACTTCATCCGGGATCAACCCACTATCAATAACACTAACAAACACCCGTGCAGCTCCGTTAGCACGCGTGTACGCCATGTCAACCTGCTCCGTTTTACCAATTAGGGATCCAAAACTCCAAGCAACCAAGAAATCGTTAACCGCCTTAGACGGAGCTCCATAAAATCGGACCCAAACCTGATCAAGAGGAACCCCCTGAGGCTCATCTCCCTTCCACACATCGAACTCCAGGATACAACACGTGCTAGGCACTCTACACATGCCAAACTTGAGCAACCGTGCTAGATCATCTTTGGAAGGAAACGCGACCTTGAAAACACTCTCAGAAATCGCGATAGGCTCCCAACGAAAAGTAGATGACACAAGATCTCGAAGTTGTTGCACCACCTGGTCAACCATCATCTTCCCACTGGCAACAGTGACCTTACCAATAAGAGCCACATCTGGCACATGCACCGTTGTAGTCAAAGCTGGAGACTCAAAAAACATAAGCTCCTAGGAACACACCCCATAGATAGCCATAACGGGCATCGGACCCGTCATAAGAGGGCACGAAGAAGATCCATGAATGGGCTTGAGACATAACTCACATAGAACAGACGAGCATTCGGACACAAAATGACCGTTCTCTCCACAACGATAACAAGTCATTTTTTCCTTCTTTCGCGCCCACTTAGTTGGTCGGTCACCCCCCTCCATCTTGGTAGCGATATTACCTCTGTCCACAGCAACAACAGCATCAGCAATCCCTTTCGGCGGAGGGAGAGAGATGGATGGCGCATCGGGTTGCACCTGCCCATGCTCGCCAATGGCTTCGCTAACTGACTCCAACTGAGCCGGAGGTCACGGGATCCTGCCGCCTCCACGGCCTCCCCACCTCTGCCGGTAACCACCTCTCTTAGGACCAGCCGACCCCGGCACAAACTTCCCAGGGAGCCCTGAGAAACCCTGACCATTGCCGGCATTAGCCTGCCAAGCATATCCACGGCCTCCACCAAACGACGATGAGCCGCGGTGCTGACCATCACCATACGCATTCACTCCATCATCTCCCCAACGTCCATGTGGCTGCAAGCGCTTAAAATCATCCCCAGCCTTCACTCCCGCCACCACAGGAGGTGTTGTAGTCTTCACTCCCGTCGCCGCAGGAGGTGCTGCCGACTTGGCAGTAGCCTGAGCAGGGTGACGATAACCCTGACCGTTTGCTTTGCCCAACCCCTGGCTCTTCCCCAGACTCCCAGACGCCGCAACCTGGGCCGACGAGGATTGCGGAAGGGGCGCACCTCTCCCAGCCATGTTAGACGATCGAAAGGCAGGAACCCACGACGCTCGCCCAAGTCTGTGTCTTGGGAATCCAACCCTAGCAACCCTACGAAAGGAAGATGCGTCCTGGCCAGAGTCCTCCTAACAGATAGGCACCCCACCTTCGGGCCGACTTACCCCAGACTGGGCCGAATACCCAGCCTGTGTGTCGACCAACGAAGAGGTAACCAAACCTGGCCCATCCGCAGACATAACGGCAGACAAAAAACTATCCCTGTGATCGCGCCTGGACTCCGCCATCGTCGTCGTGCCTGACGAACGACGAACCGAAGACAACGGTTTGATCTTATGCTTGTTCATATCACCCTCAGGCCAACAACCAGGTTTGAAAAAACCAGACAAAGAGATGGGATGTCTGCTAACCTTAGGTAAAGGCCCGATCCAAGGTTTCGGCCGGGAAGCCCCCTTCTTCTTGGCAGTCGGACATCTTGCTGCAGCTTGCACTCCAACGACACCCCCAACGACGATGCTGGTGATATCGGAGACGGAACAACCGGAGAACGCGTATCCGATGGTTCATCAACAAGATCGTCGTCCGATTCGTCATCCTGATCTGCAAGAACCCAAAACCTGCCACCAAAACGAGAAGGAACCAAACTATCACGAACCTTATCACCGCATGAAATCCCCGGATATGAAGGTTTTAGCAAAAACACTTGAAATCCGTCGATCTCAATCTCAAGCCCGATCCTAGGCACTTCATCGGCAAGGAGATAACAGCCTGCCAAAATATCGCCCTCCGCATCTCTAATTGTCGCCCACCCTGACGATTGATGAATGACCAGCGATCCGAATTGGTCGGCTCTGGCTCCAGCGGAAGACAGCCAGAATCGTACATCCCATCATCGATGCACACCTGTAGAACATCCATCGATGAAAGCAGAATCCCCATAAAGACTCACCTAGATCTCAGACGTCGAACCACCGATCTCCTCGCAAGGAGCCCCGTCGTCATGATGAAACGCTCCGATCACATCTCGGAGAGCCCCGCCGCGCGCGTGGCCGACGGTGGTCACCACGGCCTTCACGCCAGTCGCTTCACTCGCCGCCTCGGCAGTCGCCTCCTGCATTCTATCTACTGTTTGTTTCATTTAAATCTGGCCACCAACAATGGATCTTAATTTTTGAAGGGACTTTGAGAGACCACAGCTCCTTCCAAATTTGGCCAAGCTTGAAGTCCCCTTCAACTGTGCCCTTCTCAATTTGTTGTCGTGTTGGCGATTCCACTCAAACTGGTCTGCCCACAAAATTCTTATTACTCTTTCACCAAGGCCAAGGTACTACATTTTTTCATGATCGTCGTGTTCCACATCACAAATAAAAGAAAACAAGCAATTGAAGACGTTCCAACTTTTTCTAGATAGATATACATGTTTTAGCATGCTTGTTCCCTCATTTCAGTCAATATGGAGCCTACATTGTCATATCCAAAAGCATCTTATGATAATGAACAGAGAGAGTATCTTTTTTCTCATCCATTTTAGATTGAAGGATTTCTTGGATACAAGCAAGACCAGGTTGAACGTTGAAATGAATCTGCTTTTGATCCTCAAATTATCAAAACAAAAACCAACCGCTCATTCAAATCATCCTTCTTCTAAATTCTTATCGGCGAGGGCCGAGCCAATGCGTATGCGGCCAACTGAAAGAAATTCAAAACGGGCCAGGATATTTGCAGATGGATTTGGCCGAACCAAACACAGATGATAAAACAAGTGCAATCCAACGTATCTACAAATTCCACAAACTAGCGAAATTCACATCCATGCTTCAAATAGATCGTCGAAGCACCCGTCATAATTTAAAGCGCTCGCACGAGCAGCCATGGCCATGTAGCAACAGTACAGCAGCGTTTCTAAGGAACTGAGCACCACTTTGCCATACGGTCCAAGACAAAAAAGCGAGATCACCAGTTTCGCCAGACGTAAACAGGCACACAATGAGAAGCTTTGAAGGCATGCCGGTCCTAATCAGAGTCCGATGAGCTGCCGCTCTGCCCAGAGCCAAGTTCCTCCTTCATTGCCGCGACCGCCCCCCTGAAAATGCCGCAACAACCGTTATTATGGAGCCTCCATTGTGGCCAGTGTTCAATTCAAACTGTGTAAACTTCAATCTTCTATTCCAAGGTATGTTGCAACCAAATATACACCATATATATAAGAATGCAAAAGATGCATGACGCTAACGATACACAACGACAGTGTGCAAGCAATACCAAACAGTGATAGAGCTACATGTGGAGTCAAAACCAGTTCTATTGAAGCAGACATTGGAATCAGAAGACGTGTTCAGGAAAACAAAGGCGGGATGGAAACAGTACCAAAATGCTTCATGCACCTCCTGATTTGCAGGATCCAGTTTCACCGCAGCCATGTACGCATCGCATGATTCCTTGTGATCCTAAGGATACAAAAACATGAAGCACGTCATTGTCTACATGGGGAAATGGGGTTGACATGTAAAACAGCAAGCAAAAGGCTAGCAATGCATGCATTTGTCTGACCTTGAGCGCTGTTAAGGCAGCCCCTTTCCGGCAGTAACCCTTTGGCCAATCAGGCCGCAGCTTGATGCAAGCATCAGCATCCACCAGAGCATCATGTGCTTCACCACTCCTCATATGGCAAAGGCTCCTGTTTGAATAGAGCGTTGCATCTTTAGGATCCACTTTGATTGCCTGTGTCAAGCCAAATCACGAGCATGGTCCATCATCCCAGAATCAAAGCACTCAAACTCAAAGGATGGAGCGTAGACATCCATGCCAAACAGCCAATAATGTACCACAAATATGGAACAACTGCAACAAATATACCTCACTGTAGAGTTTTGATGCGCGGGCATAGTCCTTTTCATCTACTGCTTTTGCAGCAAGTGATTTCAGCTCAGCCTTCTTATCTTGACGTACCTTCTACACATTTACGAGAACACATATATTCACAGTACTCATTTGATGCAGCTTTTACAGTGTGGTAGGTGTGCAATATATACCTCGGAACAGGACGTCGACGCACTGGCATCCTCTTTCCGCTTAACCTTGGTGTTCTTATCACTTTGCTTAACCTTGCTGTCCTTATCACTTTGCTTACCCTGAATCATGATGGTTAAGCATGTTAATAAGTACAAAACACGTAAGCTAACAAACATGGAGAAGCTCGATTAAACAACTTCTATAGAACTATAAGAATAGCAATACTTAAGCCATCTCTTCAGAGCAACAATTATCTCACTTCAACTCATAAGCATGTTGAGTTACCAAGAATTGGAATGCCCTAAACGTGGTACTTCCATCTCCATGGGATTGGCAAAATTGTGCAATGAAAACACTGAAAAACCAGTAAATAATGGCAAATGAATATGCGCACCAAAACATACTTGACTGACTTGCAGTGAGTAATACCATGATGATATCTCCATGGAGCATACTATTAAAGTTCTGTTTCATGCAACCAGTTAATAGGATCATGTTTATATTTTGTATTTGCTATTTTGCTTCCCTATTGACCAGAGTTTCACAATATGTGTTCAGGACTTCCTCAATTTACTTGCCAGACTAAGGGCCAGTTCTTTTGGTAGCTTTTTTGGGCTTCTAGAATAAGCTGCCCCCTACCAGCTTATTTTCAAAGCTCAACTAAAAATATATTTTTAGAAGCCTACTAGTACAGTCTTAATTAGTAGGCTTCTAAATAAATAAATTTGGCTGGGCTTCTAGAATAAGCTAGGTAGGGGGGAGGTTATTTCAGCTTATTCTAAAAGCTAGCAAAAGAACTGGGTCTAAACTAGTCAACTTTGTCCAAGTGATGGCTCTGCACTACTGTTTCTACATATTTGTTATTCACTCCTTCCGTCCAAAATACTTGTCGTGGTTTTACAAATTTGAACTGAAACCATGACAGGCATTTTGGAACTGAGGGGGTAGCTGCTAGGCAGATTCTGTGGAAAAAGAATATCACATCATAACGAACGTCACCTTATTTCATACATATCTCACAAACAGGAGAAACACAAGGTTCTACAAATTGCAACATTGAAATAAACGAACTTCAAATTGAGCTTGTACCTTGTCCTTTAAGTGCTTTGACTTTGCATGGGTAATGATTCCATCAACACTCCAGTTTGACACACATTGAATGAGTTTAGTGTATGGAAATAGAATCTCCACAAGCTCTCTTCTTCCAGAGTCTGCAGCGATTTCTATTGGTGTCATACCGTTCTGTTGTGTACAAAAAAATACAGGAGGAAAATATTTAGGATGATCACAATATGCATGAACAGAGACATAGGATACGTCCAATTAAAAGTAAGTATGATACAGTAAAGCAGCAATAATTAAGACATTCCCACGTGCTCCAACAGTTACCAAACACGACATCATCACCACAAGTCTCAGTTTAGAAGGGCCAAGGATAATATTAATCAAGAAAAGCAAGTCGCGAAAGTCAAAAACTTACATAGTTGCTTGGAATATTGGCATCTGCACCGACCTCCAACAAGTACTGGACACATTCAGTTAAGTCTTTGCTGGTTGCTATCACCAATGGAGTATCAGGAGTTGTACAGTTCAAACCAGCACCAGCCTGTGGATGCAACCAGTATAATAAATGAACATGTGTGGATATTTACACAATTACAATTCGCATAAGAATTCAGAAATCCAGTACAAAAGCCACACTGGATTCCCCGCAGCAGTCAAGATACAAAAAAAAAAAGATGAATTTGTTACCAGACCTTGACAAGCAGCTTCATGCACTTCAAAGCAGCAGACACGGGAATTTTTCCGAGAGCAACAGAAATATCATGAGCACAAAGAACTGCAGCAGTCATGGGTGTTCCTAAATCTGAAAAAACCCTGTTTGGCTACATGTATTTGGGCAACAAAGTCATGAATAAGCAAAATAATTCTACAGATACAGAATCAAAACATTAAACTACTTATTACATCTGCATCATGCTGCAATAAAGTCTGGACGATGCCAGACTTCCCATGCGACACAGCCACGTGTAGTGGTGTCCCTTCACAAGAGGATATATCAGCACTAGCTCCTTTGGATAGCAACAGTCGTACTAGCCCATCGTTTCCTAGGAAAAATGAAAAGTAAAGTGGTATTAGTTACAATGAATACCAAGTTGTTTTAGACAATTCTTATTTTAGGGCAATGAATCAAATAGTAACACAGATCATAAGATCAGGACTATATTACTCAATTGAATAAAGTGATGTATTTTGAGGACAGATATAAACATACACAGTGCACATGACAAGCTTAATTACAAGTACAAACAGGCAAAATACGCAATTGAATTCCATTTCATACTAGAGAGTATAAACACATAAGAGGTAATAAAATAAAACCAAGAGGCACGTTATACATGTGATGGTGCTTAGATGTAACAAACCCTCATGCTTTGAAGTAGAAAGTGCAAACAGATGAATACACGGTCTAAAAATAAACTGGGCATGGCCATTACTCATTGGTAACCAGGCCAGGCAGGACCACTTAACTCAAAAATGAGTAGTAAGTGGCAGAAACATTTATGCAGCAACACAATAGTGAATTTACAAATGAAAATAGGTGCTGAAAGAGAACCACCTTTCTTTGTAGCATAGTGCAGAGGAGAAAAGCCAACGTTGTCTTGCTTATTCAGATTAGCACCTTTGTCAAGCAGATACCTCACAGCAATTGCCTTACCACGCGACACCGCACAAGCCAACGGTGTCATGCCTGCCCAGAGCATTCAAAACAATCAAGTAACTCAGATCACAGGCATCTTTGCCAGGCAAACACAACATAATGTGAGGCATAAAAGTTGTACAAATGCACCATCGCATACTGGACCGCAACTACAGCTTCAAAATATAACAATCCACACATCAGCACAATATAATTACATTGCAAAATGGACCTTTTTTCAACAGTAATTTACAAGAAATGTGTATCTGAGGCAATGTTATGTTAGAAGCCGATAGCACATCACAGCTGTATGTGGACATGACACTATTTTTCTTATTAACTCATTCAAAAGCATGTTACTAATTCAAAACATGGGATTCATTTAGCTTTGCAAAATGCAAAGTCGCGTGAGAAAACGCATGCACGAAAGAACCTGCAGATGGGCCTCTTAGTGGGCCAAAGAAAAACATCATGTAGGTTACACATGTACAGCAAAGAATTTATATATAGAGATGAGCCATCCACACAATAGTACAGCATTCAATCTGGCACTTGAGGAAGCTGCAGGCAGGGGCATACCGGAATCGTTGTTAGCATCGGCATTGATGTCGAACCCGAGCTCCTCCACCAGGTACTTGCAGGTGTCCATCCTCCCCGTGCCGGCCGCCTCGTGCAGCGGCCCGTAGTCCTCCATCTCCTCGTTGTCCGACGAGTCGTTGTCGCTCCCATTCACATCGTCCACCATCTCTGCAAAACCCAGATTTCCCCCACAGGGGGCACGTCAAGGCACGAGTTTTCTTCAGAGGTAAATAAATCTTGCAGCTTTTTCGCGGTTTCGCGTCACTGGCTCGTGGGCCAGTCAAGAGACGGGGAAAGCCGGCGCCTACCAAGAACCTTGGGAAAACCCGAACCCTAGCTAGGAGGAGGGGAAAGGGAGGGGCATTTCGCGGGGTTGGCGCGGGGGGTGCTCACTCATGGCGCGGTCGGGGTCGACGACGTCGGAGGACTCGATGACGCGCTTTATCGCCTCCGACTGCTCGCTGCCTGGATGAAAGAAAGACAAGGGGCGCCGCCGGCGGTTAGAGACATCTGCCCGGACAGATCGGAGGGAGAGGGGGGGATGCGGATCGGAGGTGGCGCGGGACGTACTCATGCGGTGCATCCCGAGGTGGGCGCCCATGAGCTTGACGCCGGCCGAGATGTAGTCCTTGCAGCCCGCGGCCGCCGCTCCGGACGACGACCCGGCCGGCCCGCCCCCGCGCTGCCGGGCGCCGCCGACGGCCACGGCGCGGCGCCGACCCTTCGCCATGGAGCGCGCGCGGTCGCGGAACCCTGGAGGCGGTGAGGGTGGGGGTGGGTGGGTGGGTGGGTTTGGGCTTTCGGCGTGTGGAGGCGGAGGCTTCGGGAAGGTGGCTGCTGCCTCTGCCACTGCGTGCTTTATGGGATGGGATGGGAGGGGCGGGAACGTGGGAGGGAGATGGACTCGGGAGCGCGGGATGTCGGGGATCTGCCGCCACGTGTCGGGTCGGACGGCCGCGATGGAGCGGGGAGCAGGTGGGGAGGGGTTTCCGCTACGCGGCACCCGAATATGGTGGCTCCTGCTCTGGAGTTTTGAAATGGAAATGCTAGGCGTACATGTACATCGTTCGCGAAGACTTCCACCCCCATTTCAAAACAAAAATTATACAACTTCTAATGACCCCGGTTTTTAGGCCTATTGGACCATATTATATATATATATATATATATATAAACTAGAAATATATATTAAAAAATAAATGAATCGTGACGTGCCGGCCCGCGTGCCCAGCCTTCAGGCTCAGGCACGGTCCGAGGCATGTTGCGTGTCTGGCACGGACCCGTTTAAGTCATGTCGTGTCTAGCCCATGACGGACCGTGCAGGCGGGCTCGCGGGCCGGCCTGTTTAGCCCTGTCCGTTTGATCAGCTATGGTCACCACCGCCTCCCGCCCACTAGAACCGGCATTGTTGCAACCATTCTCCCTCACCCCTCCCTCCTTTTCCACCAGTAGATGGTGCGGCCACTGGTTGTCACAAAGCACAGATAGACCTTAGAGTTGCTTCCCTCGGTAACGCTCGTTGGCCATCATAGCCATGCGAAGGAATGCCATCCCCCCCTACGTTTTTTCCTCGTCTACTGATGCCATGCTTTTTTTGTGGGTCATTGCTAAAATGTGCCACCATCTAGTGTGGCATCACAGGGAGGATGTGCAACAGTGAGGCACCGACGTACGGTGGTGGGTAAACGTGAGAATGGTTATTAAAAACCGGGTGTAACGGTTCGGTTCTTACTTTGGGTTTGATTGGTTGAGGTTTTATTGGGTTGAGATTTTTTTAGTTTGGTTTTGGTTTGGGTATGTGGAGAAACCAGTTTGGGTATAGTTGGTTATGGGTTTAAACGGTTTCGTTATTAGCGGTTATAAACTATGGGTCCAAACTGGTTTCTATGCATTTGTTATATGCAATAATGAACGACGACCGAGAACGCTTATCTTTGATCCGCGTGCATGCTGTAAGCACTATGTAGTTATGTATTATGGGGAAATAGCAGATGAAAATTGGAAGTGTTTTCTTGTGCTTTCGCTAAGCAATTTGGTTTTAATACACTTGTTAGTGAGCTTTTCAATCATGGGCATGTTCTTTTTGCCTCTTAGTGTGTGTTGCCTGTATCTCAAGGATTACTTTGTTTCTAAACCGTTGTATATGCACTTATGCCTTTCCTATCTCATTTGTTTCTTAACATGTCAATTTGTGTAATCATATGTACATTAAAGCAAACCCATGGTTATGTACTGGGTTTAAACCCACGGTTATGTTTTGGGTTTAAATTGGTTTGGATGGAAAAAATAGTGGGTTTGGTTTTGGTTGGGCTAAAAATGACACTAAATGGGTATGGTTCAAGTATGATTTTGAGAGATAAATGAATGGGTATGGTTCAAGTATGGTTCAAGTATGAAACCATTCTCAGGTTTAGTGGTGGGCGGGTGCAACGCGCTGGTGTGGCATGCATTGGGACAAGGCCAAATCTCCATGGATATTGTGAAGACGATCGAGGTGTTCTGTTGGTGTTGGGGACATCCCAGTAATTTTCTGTGAAATTATTATGTGCCGGTGAAAGAGAATGTGGTGTGGATTTCTCCCCGTGCAGACTATATCAAGATCAATCTAGATGCTAGTTTTGTGGAGAGTATTAATGCTGGTGGGAGTGGTTGCTAAAAATCCGGCTGGTGAAATTATCATTTCTTCATGGGGTTTTTATTGGTCTGTGTCATAGTGTCGATGAAGCTGAACTCCACGCATGCCTGGCAGAACTTTGTATCGGTATTACCCTTCACCAATCTATTATTTTGGAGACTAACTATGCTTTCATTTGTTCCTTCCTTGCAAATGAGAAGCTTGACAGATCCCCGCTCCTTGATCTTAAGAAAGAGGCTCTGAGTATTGCCAAGATGTTTTAAAATTTAAGTTTTTTAAAAATAAATTGATGTGCCAACGAGGTGGCACATGAGATTGTTAAGTTTAGTTTTAGTAGCAGGTCTGATGGGTTACTTGTTAACTCTGTCCTGTCCTGCGTGGCTTTTGCTGTAATGAATGATTGTACTCCCTCCTTTCTGGTTTATAGGACTCAAATCTAAAATCTCATCCATCAAGGTGAGCTGTGAATGGATGACACTAGTTTTAACTAGCCAATGAAATATTTCTCACATATTCAATTTCCGAGGCAATAAATGTAGCATCCTCCTTTTATTGGACTTGCATGATGGATGCAGAAAACGATGCATGCATAGTCACTCATTTCCTTTCTCTAAACTCTATAAATTAAATATGGCATGGGTCTCAAAGCACTTTAACTCAATTAGACTCAAAATAATATGGCGTGGAAATCTGAAGTTTTTGAGATGAACCCAATAAACCGGAAAGGATGGAGTAATAAGCTTCTGTTTGCTTAATTAATGTAAGGGCAACTCCAACGGCCGACCCAAACGGACGGCGATTTTGTTTGCTTTTTGTCCGTTTGGGTCGGCCAGGCAGACACGAACGTCCGCTTCGACGTTTGGGTCGGCGCATGCGCCCAACGCTGGCTCAACCCATTTTTGTCGGCATGCACTAAACATGCATAATTAAACATTAAAAGCCGGCCACGAAGACAGACGAGAGTCCACGCGTTACATTAATAAATGAAAAAGAAAAAAAAAACCTAGCCGTCCTCGGCGACGGTGGCGAGGTCGGGCTGTGCCGGCGCGGGTAGTGCTGATGTCGGCGGTGGCGCAGCACGGGCGCGCTCGTTCGCGAGGCGCAGCGCCATCTTAGCATGAAGGTAGGCGGCCTCCTCTGGCGGGGGTGGACGACGAGGGTATTATGGGCGTAGCACGGGCGCGCTCTGTTGGGGAACGTCGCATGGGAAACAAAAAATTTCCTACGCGCACGAAGACCTATCATGGTGATGTCCAACTACGAGAGGGGATGAGTGATCTACGTACCCTTGTAGATCATACAGCAGAAGCGTTAGTGAACGCGGTTGATGTAGTGGAAGGTCCTCACGTCCCTCGATCCGCCCCGCCAACAGTCCCGCGATCAGTCCCACGATCTAGTACCGAACGGACGGCACCTCCGCGTTCAGCACACGTACAGCTCGACGATGATCTCGGCCTTCTTGATCCAGCAAGAGAGACGGAGAGGTAGAAGAGTTCTCCGGCAGCGTGACGACGCTCCGGAGGTTGGTGATGACCTTGTCTCAGCAGGGCTCCGCCCGAGCTCCGCAGAAACGCGATCTAGAGGAAAAACCGTGGAGGTATGTGGTCGGGCTGCCGTGGAAAAGTCGTCTCAAATCAGCCCTAAAACCTCCGTATATATAGGTGGGAGGGAGGGGACCTTGCCTTGGGGCTCCAGGAGCCCCAAGGGGGTCGGCCGAGCCAAGGGGGGAAGACTCCCCCCCCCCCCCAAACCGAGTTGGACTTGGTTTGGTGGGAGGGAGTCCTTCCCTTCCTTCCCACCTCCTCTTTTTTTTCTCTTGATTTTTACTTCTTGGCGCATAGAGCCCTTTTGGGCTGTCCCACCAGCCCACTAAGGGCTGGTGTGCCATCCTCAAGGCCTATGGGCTTCCCTGGGGTGGGTTGCCCCCTCCCGGTGAACTCCCGGAACCCATTCGTCATTCCCGGTACATTCCCGGTAACTCCGAAAACCTTCCGGTAATCAAATGAGGTCATCCTATATATCAATCTTCGTTTCCAGACTATTCCGGAAACCCTCATGACGTCCGTGATCTCATCCGGGACTCCGAACAACATTCGGTAACCAACCATATAACTCAAATACGCATAAAACAACGTCGAACCTTAAGTGTGCAGACCCTGCGGGTTCGAGAACTATGTAGACATGACCCGAGAGACTCCTCGGTCAATATCCAATAGCGGGACCTGGATTGTGACATCCTCGACTTTTGCTACATTAGTGATTGTAATTAAGCTACTGTGATCAACCGCTGATGATGCCACGTCATCGAATTCCCATCTCAGACCCGCGTGGATTCGCGTCTGTCCGGATCGATGATTTGAAAGCAAAGGGAAGCACTTTATCGGTTCATTACAAGTGTTAAAGGGATATATATGTAAGGGGAAAGTATTAAAGAAATAATAATAAAAGAAAGAAAAGAAAACTGAAAGAAAGGATTAATAAAAAGAAAAGGGAAAAGGTAAAACAAAATAAAAACCAAACAAATCAAACCCTAACGCCCTCCTGGGCGCCACCCTCCCCTCGCTGCTCCCTCCCCTCCCCTGTGCGCCGCCGCCGCCAGCCCCCCCCCCCTCGTGGGGGGCCCCACCCCACGTCGCCAGCCCTCCCCCACGAGGGCCCCACCCCGTCCCGTGGCTCCCTCCCGTAACTCCCTCCCTCCCGTGACTCTCGGCCCCCCTCCTCGCCAGATCCCCACCTCCCGTGGCTCCCTCCCACGACCGAGCCCCTCCACACCCCGTCGCCCCCCTCCACTCCACCTCGCCTCCCCTCCTAGATCCTCCACCGCCGGCGGCCACTCCTCCCGCCGGCAGCCCCCCCGGCGGCCACTCCTCCTCCCACCGGCGGCTCCCCTCGGTCCCCCCTCACCACGCCGGCGAGCCCCCCCCCCCCCCCCCGCGGCTCCTCTCCTCCCGCCGGCGGCCTCCTCTCCCCACGGCCGCCTCCCTCCACCGACCATCCTCTCCCGGCGCCCCCCCACCTCTCGGCCTCCACCCCGCCGGCAGGGGCGCCGGCCACCTCGGCCCCCCCCATCTCGGCGGCCGGCCCCTTCCGGGGGGTCCCTCTCCGGCGGCCCTCTCTACGGTGGCCGCCCCTCACCGTCGGCGGCTCCATCTCCGGGGGGCCCTCCTCACCGGCTCCTCCTCGCGGACACACCCGTCACCACCATCGTCACCGTCACCGTCACCGCCTCCACGTCCGTCTCCACCGTCATCTACGTGCGAACTCCGGCTTCACCGGGCCGTCACGTCACCGTCGGTGAGCCCCTCCTCGGGCTCCTCCCACCGTGTCGATCTCCTCGCCGCCCCGGTTCCGTTCCGGCAAACGGGGCCTCGATCCGTCGAGGGTAGACTCCGGTAGGAGGGATTAAAGTTTAGGTTCTTCTAGGTGGTGTTAGAGAAAGTTGTTCTCTGTCTCTGTTAACACAGAGAGAGAGATGAGTGTTGAGAGAAAAGAAAAAGAAATAAAAACAAAGGTTGTATTCCGTATGTATGTATGTATGTATGTATTCGATACCCGTATTATGTATGTATTTGCGTATATAGGCATGTGGAGAGATACGACATTTGTATGTTTATTTATTTGTAATTTAAAATGTGTATTTGGTCTTAGGTCACTTACCGGTGGGGCCATTGCACCCGGGTCTATGACAGGGAGGCCCCACGCGTTAGTTGAAATAAAAATATAAGAATAATGTTTTCTTAAAATAAATAAATAAATAGATATTTAGTTAAAATAATTAATTAACACAATTAGGGTATGACACGTGGGTCCCTCGTTGAATTAATCTGATTAATAAATAATTAATCTTAAATAAAACTTGTGCCTGTGACGTTCGGGACCCACTGGTCAGTTGACCAGTCAAATGTGATGTCAGCATGACATCGCGATGATGTCATAATAGGATTTTACTAAATCTTTTAAATCTGTTTTTAATTCCTAAATAATTAATAAAACTTTGAAAATTAATATTAAATAATCCGTAAGTCAGATCAAAATAATTTCAACATGTAAGTTGATCAGCAGAGCGAGACGAACCCGGATGCACGGCCCGTTCGTCTGTCACGCGTCCCTAGCATAGCAAACATGGAACTTTTCCATCGTTTCCAGTGTAACCGGTAGTAGCCCGAGACCCGGAAAATATCGTCAGATATTCTTCCGACCCGTCTATGACGGATGTTGCTGCGTTAGCTCATGTCTAGCCTGCATATTTCCATGTCATGCTTTGTGTTGCGTCGGTGCTATTATTTATTGTTTCTTCCCCCTCTTCTTACCGGTAGACCCCGAGACTGACGCTGCTGCCGGGTACATCTACGACCCTGCCGATCAGTCCTTTGCCGCAGAGCAGCAAGGCAAGCAAACTCCCCTTGATCATTCCTATATCGTCTATGTCTTTCTTCCTACTGCTTGCATTAGTATTTTGCTACTGTTGTAGTTAGCTCCTATATCTGATGCATAGCCTGTTTTTGATGAACTGCTACTTTCAGTCCTGTACCTTTAATATGCTTAGTATAGGTGGAGCAGTCATCCCCTCTGACCCCGTAGATCAGTTGCCCCGCTTGTTTTCAAATCTCGATCTCTGATCGACGAGCCAGACCCGACACAACACATTCACCCCCCCCCTTGTTGTACGACGCTACAGAGATACTATCGGGTACCGAGGGTGACACCTCGCTAAGTACTCCTGATGATATCTCTGTAGTATAGCTAGTCGGTCGTGGTTATCGAGGGTGATTCCTCTTTCACCATTCCCGATAACGTCTCTGTCGTGCCACCCCGCGAGTGTGGGACCCCCGAGGGTGATTCCTCTAAGCCCACCTTGACGGGTACATCGTTCGGGATCCAACGAGGGTGATACCTCGGATTCCCCCGATGTTACAACCACACAGTTACTCGACCATGTTACTGGGATCTTCGGTGATTAGTTGTAAGACGGGTGGATTCCCGCGAGACTGTGTTGTTGACCTAATTAAAATGCTAATGGATTTGGGTATTTGATCTGGGTTGGTCGGAGACCTTTTTGCACTAACCGGCTACGCGGGAAGAATTATGGGTACTCGACGTCGCGGTATCAGCCGAAGCTTTTCAGATGCCAGCAGTGTAGCGGCGCGCGCCCGAGTGGTCCCGAGATGCATCGCGCTTGTGATTAAGGGATGCTAGGACTGACGTCGGCCGCCCACGCCACGTGCAGGAGCGTGAAGGGGAACTGGGCCCATGAACCCTTTGTGCTTAGGATTTAGACCGGCGGGCTGGCCTCTCTGATTAGTCTTAGGTGGGGCTGCGACGTGTCGATATTCCGAGGCCGGGCAGAACCCCGAAAAGTATGTCCGGCCAGAGTGTTATCGAGCGTGACGGGACATGTGGTGCACCCCTGCAGGGATGAAAATTAACTATTCGGATAGCCGTGTCCACGGTTACAGGACGACTTGGAGTTGTGCCCCGATCTTATACAACTACAATTGTTACTTAACTGGAATTAGTTTGCCTCGGGATTGCTTCCTCGCAGGGAGTCGAGGGAGGATCTTTAGGCGTGACCTCACTTTAATATTGCTGCAACAATATGACTATTATTGTGTTACCCCTGTTCTACTCTCGTCTATTGCTGCAAGACCCTGAAGATGCTAGTCTTCGATAGGACTAGGCCTTCTCTCTCTATTCTCGCATTGCTGCAGTCAGTCCACATATAACCCCCCCTTCTTTGATACTGATGCATAATTAGAATAGTTCTGATGTAAGACTTGCGAGTACTTTGGATGAGTACTCACCGTTGCTTTGCTCCCCCCTTGTCCCCTTGATCCGCTTGCTGCGACCAGATGATGAAGCCCAGGAGATGGAGGTCCCCGCCGCCGACGACTGCTACCCCGACGGTGCCTACTACTACGTGGAGGCCGCTGATGATCAGGAGTAGTTAGGAGGCTCCCAGGCAGGAGGCCTCGCCTCGTTCGATCGTTGTATCTTTTGTGCTAGCCTTCTCTAAGGCACCCCATGTTTTATGTCTGTACTCAGATATTTGTTGCTTCCGCTGACTCGTGTGTTTATCGAGCTTTCGTATTCTAGCCCTCGAGGCCCCTGGCTTGTAATATGAAGCTGATGTTATTTTATTTGTGTCTAGAGTTGTGTTGTGATATCTCCCCGTGAGTCCTTGGGTTTGATCGTACGCATTTGCGTGTATGATTAGCGTACGATTAAGCCGAGGGCGTCACAAGTTGGTATCAGAGCCAACTGCCTGTAGGTAGCCCCCTTTCCAACTCCTTGGCCGAAGTTGAGTCTAGTGTTTGAAAAACTTTACTAACACTGATGTTGTGGCTTACGGGCCCACATCTCAATTGGGTGGTATTAGTATTCTTTACTCCTTTTCTATACTCTGGGCTCTACTTTCTCTTCTCTTTCGGGTCAAAGATTTTACTAACTCTAACATTAGGTTCTCAAATCACATCAATCCGGAGCGCTGGACTATCTACTCTTTTTCTCCTGAATATGTATTACACACACTGTCATTGACATTCGTCAATCTTATTTTCAGATGCGTCCCGCAAGACAGCACGTGCGCCTGACACAGGCCACCGAGACGACTGGGTTCCCGGCCATTTTGGTCGATCTCCTGACCAGGCTGGGATATCGCTGGTACCCCGAGTACACTGTGTTCGAGGATTTTCGCGAGTACAACCAGTACCAGTACCAGGCTGAGGTTCGCATCTTCGACCAGAGGGGCGGTGAGACCCTCGAGCGCCACGTGTTCTGTGGTATTGGAGTGTCGGTCGAGATGGCCGTCCATGATGCGGCCTACATCGCCATCACCCGTCTCCGTGGAGCGTACCCTCACCTGGAGGAGAGCCCTTTCAGATACATCCCGCATGCTCCTGCTGGGGATGAGACTGGGTCTGATCTCACTGCCTACGCTTCTGACGTTCGGGAGCGCAACGACCGTTCCTACGTCGCTGTCTGCGCCCCCTACGTGACGCGTCGCTACAACGCGCGGATTCTGGTGCAGTACACTGAGGCAATGGATCGTGCTTTCCGAGCTCTGACTGTGGAGCTGTATGCTACGCGCACTCGTCTTTACGACGCATTGACAGAGCTGCAGCCATCACACTGTCCGAGGGTTCCCCCTTTGCGCATCCGCGAGCCGAGCAGGACAGAGCTACCATCAGCTCTCGAGTGGACAGATGTTGGGGGTAGAACCCCTGCACTTGGACCTCAGCTCCTCGACTGGATGCGGTACCGTCACCAGAGTCACAACGGGACACAGGGTCCTGTCCCTACCTTCTATCACCGCCAGCTACCAGGGTTCGTTCGTCCTCTCCGACGTTGATGTAGCCTTATCGCTACATCTCGTTGTGGTACTCTTCCACCGCGTGCCTGCGCGCCGCCTAGTGAGTCCAGGGTATCGTCAAATGCGTCCGGGCTATCGCCAAATTTCGAGTTTTTAATCGTTAGTCTGTAATCGAACTTATGTATGGGTCTGTATGTCGAACTCAACTACTATGGAGTATCTATCGCTTTTCCCTTTCATTATGCTTGATTACTTCATGAATGCGTGCGATGCCTTTCAATTACTTTAAGCTAAACTACCCCTGCTAAATATTTAACAGGATGATTAGACCAGCTGGCCGCCCGCGTGGCCGTGCCAACGATGCACCACCCCCGCCTCCTGAGTATATGGCGGGGATGATCCAACAGTTTGAGCTGAACCGCCAGTTTATGCAAGGGCTCATGGATCAGTTCCAAAGGCCGAACATGAATCAACCACAAGGCGTGACACTGCAAGACTTCTGCCGTCTCAACCCTGCGATCTACCGCAGCTCAACTCAGCCTCTTGATGCTGATGACTGGCTCCGTGACATTTCTTATGAGCTAGAGTCTGCCAATGTGCCCCTGGCGAGCTATGTCAACTTTGCCGCCTACTTTCTGAAGGGTCCCGCTGCTCAATGGTGGGACAGCCACAGGCGCTCTCAGCCCGATGGAACTATCATCACTTGGGCAGAGTTCAAGGCTGCTTTCCGTGCTCGATACATTCCCCAGGGAATCATGGACCGGAAGAAGCTTGAGTTCCGCAACTTAGTCCAGGGCAACAAGACTGTGGATGCTTATCAGCGGGAATTTCTGGAATTATCTCGCTATGCTGAAGAAGACATTGCGACTGATGCACGCAGGCAGGAGAAGTTCCGTGAAGGCCTCCACCCTGATATCAAGCTGACACTCCTTGTTCAGGACTATGCTGATTTCGCCACCCTCGTGAACAAGGCTATTCAGGTTGAGACTGGTCTGCAGGAATACAAAGATAGCAGCAAGCGCAACCGTGACATGGGCTCATCTTCGGGCTCATCTGCACAGAAGCGGAAGATCTGGATTCCCAACAACATGTACCATGCACCTGCTCCTACTCCGAGGCCGTCCTATGCTGCACCTCGCCTGCCTCCTCCACCACCTAGGCAGCCGAGGCTTCCAGCTCCACCGCCTCGAGTTCCTCCTTCGCGTCCCGAGGACGGGCTGTGCTTCAAGTGTGGCCGTCCAGGTCACCGTGCTAGAGACTGCAGGCAGAATCAGAATCAGCTGGCACTTCCCGCAACTGGCCGTGGCAACAACCAGAACCGCAACTTCAACACTAAGCCTGCTTATGTTCGTGGTCAGGCCAACAACATTGAGATGGGTCAAGCTCAAGACTAGCCTGCTACCGTGATGGGTACACTTCTCGTTAACTCAGTACCTGCTTCTGTATTGTTTGATACAGGAGCATCGCATTCCTTTATGTCGGAAAATTTTGCATACATGCATGACATTAGGAGCAAAGAGATGAACATCCCGATAGTGGTAAACACCCCTGGGGGCGAATGCCGAACCTCTGTGGTTTGCCCCCATGTTCCAGTTGAAATTGAAGGATTAAAATTCCTTGCCAACCCCATCCTACTAAAGTCATCCAACATTGATCTCATATTGGGGATGGACTGGTTGAAAGCTCATACGACATCGATCGTTTGTGCCACCAAAACCGTCCACCTCCTACACCCTTCAGATGAACTAGTAAGCTACCATGCTCATCTCGTCCGTAATGCTGAGGCACGGCTGTATGCCTTGAATGCATTAAATGCGTCGCCTCTTGAAGGGATTGAAAACATTCCAGTGGTCCAAGAATTCCAAGATGTCTTTCCAGAAGAACTTCCGGGGATTCCCCCTGCTCGAGCTGTCGAGTTTGTCGTTGACTTGGTACCCGGTACCACTCCTATTGCCAAGCGTCCTTATAAAATGCCACCACATGAACTCCTTGAACTTAAGCAAGAAATTGACAACTCGCTCCGTCTGGGTTTCATCCGTCCGAGTTCCTCTGCTTGGGGAGCACCTTCTCTCTTTGTTAAGAAGAAGGATGGGACAAATCGATTGGTTCAAGACTATCGTCCTATCAACCAGGCCACCATTCAAAACAAATATCCTCTCCCGCGGATAAATGATTTGTATGATCAACTTGCTGGTTCCACCGTTTTCTCTAAGCTCGACTTGAGATTGGGATACCACCAGATCCGTGTTCGCAAGGAGGATATTCCAAAGACCGCCTTTGTTACTCGATATGGATCATACGAGTACACCGTCATGTCCTTCGGCTTAACCAATGCACCGGCAACTTTCTCTCGATTGATGAATTATATATTCATGGACTACCTCGACAAATTTGTCGTGGTATATCTGGATGATATTCTGGTGTTTTCGAAGAACAAAGAAGAGCATGCTGAACATCTTCGTCTTGTACTGGATAAGCTTCGGGAGCATAAACTCTATGCGAAGTATTCCAAATGTGAGTTCTGGCTAGACGAAGTGACTTACCTTGGTCATGTGATTTCCAAGGATGGTATTGCGGTCAACCCCGAACGAATTCAAGCTATTCTTGACTGGACTCCCCCGAAGAATGTCAAGCAAGTCAGAAGTTTTCTCGGACTCGCCAGCTATTGCCGTCGATTCGTCGAGAACTTCTCCAAGATTGCGAAGCCCTTAACCAACCTGCTTCACAAAGGTGTTAAGTATGAATGGACTGATAAATGTCAGGAAAGTTTCCAGGCACTCAAGGACAAACTAACGTCCGCTCCAGTACTTGCTCCTCCAGATACGAAAAGGGATTTCGTCATATACTGTGATGCTTCTCGTCAAGGAATAGGTTGTGTCCTAATGCAGGATCGCAAGGTGATCGCTTATGCTTCACGTCAGCTGCGTGCTCATGAAGAGAACTACCCAGTTCATGATCTCGAGCTTGCCGCAGTCATTCATGCATTGAAGGAATGGCGACAATACCTTGTCGGTAATCGTTGTGAAATCTACACCGACCATCAAAGTCTGAAGTACTTGTTCACTCAACCGGAGCTGAACCTGCGTCAACAAAGATGGATGGAGCGTATAGCAGATTTTGACTGTAGTATATCATATACCCCTGGCAAGGCTAACGTAATGGCTAATGCCTTAAGTCGCAAGTCATACTGCAACCACCTCCAGGTTCATCAGGTTCACGATCGTCTGCAAGAGGAATTCCATAAGCTGAACCTCCACATTGTTCCTCAGGGTTACCTTGTTCCGCCTCCGTGAAGAGTATCAAAAGATGAACCTTCGTGTTGTTAATCAGGGTTCCCTCAGTAACCTAGTGGTTGAACCAGATCTTGTGAGCTCCATAAAGAATATAGAGAACTTTGACGATGATGTCGACATGATTAAGAGCTATATTGCAAAGGGTAAACCCTCCTTTTTCACTGTTGATGAAGGTGGCGCCTTGTATTTCAAGGGTCGCCTATTCGTCCCAAATAAGAAGGAAAATCTCAGGATGACTGGGAAGGTGATGGAAGAAGCTCATGACACACCATTGTCTATTCACCCGGGTAGTACTAAGATGTACCAAGACATCCGGCAAAGATTCTGGTGGCCCAATATGAAACAAGACATTGCACGCTATGTGGCAGAATGTGATATATGTCGGCGTATCAAAGCAGAACACCAAAAGCCTGCTGGAACTCTGCAACCTATCTCTATTCCCTAGTGGAAATGGGATCACGTTGAAATGGACTTTGTCACTGGTTTTCCCAGATCTCAGAAAGGTAATGATGCTATCCTTGTCGTCATTGATCGACTGTCCAAAGTTGCACATTTCCTAGCCGTCAAAGAAACGATTAATGCTAGTCAGCTGGCAGATCTTTATATGTCAAGAGTTGTTTCACTTCACGGTATTCCGTTGGTAATCAGTTCGGACCGTGGCAGCTTGTTTACTTCAAAATTCTGGGAAAGTTTTCAGAAGGCTATGGGGACTCATCTGTCCTTCAGCACTGCATTTCATCCTCAATCCCAGGGACAAGTTGAACGAGTCAACCAAATTCTTGAGGACATGCTTCGAGCTTGTGTCATTTCTTTCGGTAAGAAATGGGAGGAATCTCTCCCGTATGCCGAGTTCTCTTACAACAATAGCTATCAAGCTAGCCTGAAGATGGCCCCTTTCGAAGTATTGTATGGGCGAAGGTGTCGGACTCCTCTGAATTGGTCAGAAACTGGGGAAAGATCACTCTTCGGTCCGGATATTATTCAACATGCCGAAGATCAAGTCCGCATTATTCATGAGAATCTGAAGGCTGCTCAGTCTCGTCAGAAGAGTCAGTATGACCGTCATCATCAAGATATGGTCTATCAACCTGGCGAAAAGGCTTATCTTCGTGTCACACCAATGAGAGGTGCACACCGTTTCGGAATCAAGGGCAAGTTAGCTCCTCGTTATATTGGTCCTTTCACTGTTCTCGAAAGGCGTGGAAGAGTGGCTTATCAATTGGAACTGCCGGCGAACCTTTCTCAGGTTCACGATGTCTTCCATGTTTCTCAGCTCCGTCGCTGCTTCAAGGACCCTATTCGAGCAGTGGATCACGATATGCTAAAGCTACAACAAGACCTCTCTTATAAAGAGCATCCGGTCCGCATTCTCGACCAAACTGAACGTAAGACTCGTCGCAAGGTCACTAAGTTCCTTAAGGTGCAGTGGTCAAATCACTCTGAAGATGAAGCCACTTGGGAACGCGAGGATCATCTTCGTGATGAATACCCCGGGCTCTTTCCCTCTACCTCTTAATTCTCGGGACGAGAATTCTTGTTAGTAGGGGAGAATTGTGACATCCTCGACTTTTGCTACAGTAGTGATTGTAATTAAGCTACTGTGATCAACCGCTGATGATGCCACGTCATCGAATTCCCATCTCAGACCCGCGTGGATTCGCGTCTGTCCGGATCGATGATTTGAAAGCAAAGGGAAGCACTTTATCGGTTCATTACAAGTGTTAAAGGGATATATATGTAAGGGGAAAGTATTAAAGAAATAATAATAAAAGAAAGAAAAGAAAACTGAAAGAAAGGATTAATAAAAAGAAAAGGGAAAAGGTAAAACAAAATAAAAACAAAACAAAACAAACAAAAAAAAAACAGGAAGAAAGCCCCCCTCCCAGCCGGCCCAAACTGGGCCAAGTGGCCAGCCGGCCCCCCCCAAACCCTAACGCCCTCCTGGGCGCCACCCTCTCCTCGCTGCTCCCTCCCCTCCCCTGTGCGCCGCCGCCGCCAGCCCCCCCCCTCGTGGGGGGCCCCACCCCACGTCGCCAGCCCTCCCCCACGAGGGCCCCACCCCGTCCCGTGGCTCCCTCCCATAACTCCCTCCCTCCCGTGACTCTCGGCCCCCCTCCTCGCCAGATCCCCACCTCCCGTGGCTCCCTCCCACGACCGAGCCCCTCCACACCCCGTCGCCCCCCTCCACTCCACCTCGCCTCCCCTCCTAGATCCTCCACCGCCGGCGGCCACTCCTCCCGTCGGCAGCCCCCCCGGCGGCCACTCCTCCTCCCACCGGCGGCTCCCCTCGGTCCCCCCTCACCACGCCGGCGAGCCGCCCCCCCCCCCCGCGGCTCCTCTCCTCCCGCCGGCGGCCTCCTCTCCCCACGGCCGCCTCCCTCCACCGACCATCCTCTCCCGGCGCCCCCCCCACCTCTCGGCCTCCACCCCGCCGGCAGGGGCGCCGGCCACCTCGGCCCCCCCATCTCGGCGGCCGGCCCCTTCTGGGGGGTCCCTCTCCCGCGGCCCTCTCTACGGTGGCCGCCCCTCACCGTCGGCGGCTCCATCTCCGGGGGGCCCTCCTCACCGGCTCCTCCTCGCGGACACACCCGTCACCACCATCGTCACCGTCACCGTCACCGCCTCCACGTCCGTCTCCACCGTCATCTACGTGCGAACTCCGGCTTCACCGGGCCGTCACGTCACCGTCGGTGAGCCCCTCCTCGGGCTCCTCCCACCGTGTCGATCTCCTCGCCGCCCCGGTTCCGTTCCGGCAAACGGGGCCTCGATCCGTCGAGGGTAGACTCCGGTAGGAGGGATTAAAGTTTAGGTTCTTCTAGGTGGTGTTAGAGAAAGTTGTTCTTTGTCTCTGTTAACACAGAGAGAGATGAGTGTTGAGAGAAAAGAAAAAGAAATAAAAACAAAGGTTGTATTCCGTATGTATGTATGTATGTATGTATTCGATACCCGTATTATGTATGTATTTGCGTATATAGGCATGTGGAGAGATACGACATTTGTATGTTTATTTATTTGTAATTTAAAATGTGTATTTGGTCTTAGGTCACTTACCGGTGGTGCCATTGCACCCGGGTCTATGACAGGGAGGCCCCACGCGTTAGTTGAAATAAAAATATAAGAATAATGTTTTCTTAAAATAAATAAATAAATAGATATTTAGTTAAAATAATTAATTAACACAATTAGGGTATGACACGTGGGTCCCTCGTTGAATTAATCTGATTAATAAATAATTGATCTTAAATAAAACTTGTGCCTATGACGTTCGGGACCCGCTGGTCGGTTGACCAGTCAAATGTGATGTCAGCATGACATCGCGATGATGTCATAATAGGATTTTACTAAATCTTTTAAATCTGTTTTTAATTCCTAAATAATTAATAAAACTTTGAAAATTAATATTAAATAATCCGTAAGTCAGATCAAAATAATTTCAACATGTAAGTTGATCAGCAGAGCGAGACGAACCCGGATGCACGGCCCGTTCGTCTGTCACGCGTCCCTAGCATAGCAAACATGGAACTTTTCCATCGTTTCCAGTGTAACCGGTAGTAGCCCGAGACCCGGAAAATATCGTCAGATATTCTTCCGACCCGTCTATGACGGATGTTGCTGCGTTAGCTCATGTCTAGCCTGCATATTTCCATGTCATGCTTTGTGTTGCGTCGGTGCTATTATTTATTGTTTCTTCCCCCTCTTCTTACCGGTAGACCCCGAGACTGACGCTGCTGCCGGGTACATCTACGACCCTGCCGATCAGTCCTTTGCCGCAGAGCAGCAAGGCAAGCAAACTCCCCTTGATCATTCCTATATCGTCTATGTCTTTCTTCCTACTGCTTGCATTAGTATTTTGCTACTGTTGTAGTTAGCTCCTATATCTGATGCATAGCCTGTTTTTGATGAACTGCTACTTTCAGTCTTGTACCTTTAATATGCTTAGTATAGGTGGAGCAGTCATCCCCTCTGACCCCGTAGATCAGTTGCCCCGCTTGTTTTCAAATCTCGATCTCTGATCGACGAGCCAGACCCGACACAACACATTCACCCCCCCTTGTTGTACGACGCTACAGAGATACTATCGGGTACCGAGGGTGACACCTCGCTAAGTACTCCTGATGATATCTCTGTAGTATAGCTAGTCGGTCGTGGTTATCGAGGGTGATTCCTCTTTCACCATTCCCGATAACGTCTCTGTCGTGCCACCCCGCGAGTGTGGGACCCCCGAGGGTGATTCCTCTAAGCCCACCTTGACGGGTACATCGTTCGGGATCCAACGAGGGTGATACCTCGGATTCCCCCGATGTTACAACCACACAGTTACTCGACCATGTTACTGGGATCTTCGGTGATTAGTTGTAAGACGGGTGGATTCCCGCGAGACTGTGTTGTTGACCTAATTAAAATGCTAATGGATTTGGGTATTTGATCTGGGTTGGTCGGAGACCTTTTTGCACTAACCGGCTACGCGGGAAGAATTATGGGTACTCGACGTCGCGGTATCAGCCGAAGCTTTTCAGATGCCAGCAGTGTAGCGGCGCGCGCCCGAGTGGTCCCGAGATGCATCGCGCTTGTGATTAAGGGATGCTAGGACTGACGTCGGCCGCCCACGCCACGTGCAGGAGCGTGAAGGGGAACTGGGCCCATGAACCCTTTGTGCTTAGGATTTAGACCGGCGGGCTGGCCTCTCTGATTAGTCTTAGGTGGGGCTGCGACGTGTCGATATTCCGAGGCCGGGCAGAACCCCGAAAAGTATGTCCGGCCAGAGTGTTATCGAGCGTGACGGGACATGTGGTGCACCCCTGCAGGGATGAAAATTAACTATTCGGATAGCCGTGTCCACGGTTACAGGACGACTTGGAGTTGTGCCCCGATCTTATACAACTACAATTGTTACTTAACTGGAATTAGTTTGCCTCGGGATTGCTTCCTCGCAGGGAGTCGAGGGAGGATCTTTAGGCGTGACCTCACTTTAATATTGCTGCAACAATATGACTATTATTGTGTTACCCCTGTTCTACTCTCGTCTATTGCTGCAAGACCCTGAAGATGCTAGTCTTCGATAGGACTAGGCCTTCTCTCTCTATTCTCGCATTGCTGCAGTCAGTCCACATATAACCCCCCCTTCTTTGATACTGATGCATAATTAGAATAGTTCTGATGTAAGACTTGCGAGTACTTTGGATGAGTACTCACCGTTGCTTTGCTCCCCCCTTGTCCCCTTGATCCACTTGCTGCGACCAGATGATGAAGCCCAGGAGATGGAGGTCCCCGCCGCCGACGACTGCTACCCCGACGGTGCCTACTACTACGTGGAGGCCGCTGATGATCAGGAGTAGTTAGGAGGCTCCCAGGCAGGAGGCCTCGCCTCGTTCGATCGTTGTATCTTTTGTGCTAGCCTTCTCTAAGGCACCCCATGTTTTATGTCTGTACTCAGATATTTGTTGCTTCCGCTGACTCGTGTGTTTATCGAGCTTTCGTATTCTAGCCCTCGAGGCCCCTGGCTTGTAATATGAAGCTGATGTTATTTTTTTGTGTCTAGAGTTGTGTTGTGATATCTCCCCGTGAGTCCTTGGGTTTGATCGTACGCATTTGCGTGTATGATTAGCGTACGATTAAGCCGAGGGCGTCACATGGATGCCCATATTGGATCCTACATATTCTACGAAGATCTTATCGTTTGAACCTCAGTGCCAAGGATTCATATAATCCCGTATGTCATTCCCTTTGTCCTTCGGTATGTTACTTGCCCGAGATTCGATCGTCAGTATCCATATACCTATTTCAATCTCGTTTACCGGCAAGTCTCTTTACTCGTTCCGTAATACAAGATCCCGCAACTTACACTAAGTTACATTGCTTGCAAGGCTTGTGTGTGATGTTGTATTACCGAGTGGGCCCCGAGATACCTCTCCGTTCACACGGAGTGACAAATCCCAGTCTTGATCCATACTAACTCAACTAACACCTTCGGAGATACCTGTAGAGCATCTTTATAGTCACCCAGTTACGTTGCGACGTTTGATACACACAAAGCATTCATCCGGTGTCAGTGAGATATATGATCTCATGGTCATAGGAATAAATACTTGACACGCAGAAAACAGTAGCAACAAAATGACACGATCAACATGCTACGTCTATTAGTTCGGGTCTAGTCCATCACGTGATTCTCCTAATGACGTGATCCAGTTATCAAGCAACAACACCTTGTTCATAATCAGAAGACACTGACTATCTTTGATCAACTGGCTAGCCAACTAGAGGCTTGCTAGGGACGGTGTTTTGTCTATGTATCCACACATGTAAATGAGTCTTCATTCAATACAATTATAGCATGGATAATAAACGATTATCTTGATACAGGAATTATAATAGTAACTATATTTATTATTGCCTCTAGGGCATAATTCCAACAGTCTCCCACTTGCACTAGAGTCAATAATCTAGCCCTCACATCACCATGTGAATTACATTGTAATAAATCTAACACCCATACAGTTCTGGTGTTGATCATGTTTTGGCCGTGGAAGAGGTTTAGTCAGCGGGTCTGCTACATTCAGATCCGTGTGCACTTTGCATATATTCACGTCCTCTCCCTCGACGTAGTCGCGGATGAGGTTGAAGCGTCGTTTGATGTGTCTGGTCTTCTTGTGAACCCGTGGTTCCTTTGCTAAGGCAATGGCACCAGTGTTGTCACAGAACAAGGTTATTAGATTCAGTGTGCTTGGCACCACTCCAAGATCCATCATGAACTGTTTCATCCAGACACCCTCCTTAGCCGCCTCCGAGGCAGCCATGTACTCCGCTTCACATGTAGAATCTGCTACGACGCTTTGCTTGGAACTACACCAGCTTACTGCACCCCCATTAAGAATAAATACGTATCCGGTTTGCGACTTAGAGTCGTCCGGATCTGTGTCAAAGCTTGCATCGACGTAACCTTTTACGGCGAGCTCTTCGTCACCTCCATACACGAGAAACATCTCCTTAGTCCTTTTCAGGTACTTCAGGATATTCTTGACCGCTGTCCAGTGATCCACTCCTGGATTACTCCAGAACCTACCTGCCATACTTATGGCCAGGCTAACATCCGGTCTAGTGCACAGCATCACATACATGATAGAACCTATGGCTGAAGCATAGGGGACGGAGCGCATATGCTCTCTATCTTCATCAGTTGCTGGGCACTGAGTCTTACTCAATCTCGTACCTTGTAGAACTGGCAAGAACCCTTTCTTGGACTGTTCCATTTTGAACCTCTTCAAAACTTTATCAAGGTATGTGCTTTGTGAAAGTCCTATCAGGCGTTTTGATCTATCCCTATAGATCTTAATGCCTAGAATGTAAGCAGCTTCTCCTAGGTCCTTCATATAGAAACTTTTATTCAAGTAATCCTTTATGCTCTCTAAAAACTCTACGTTGTTTCCAATCAGTAATATGTCATCCACATATAATATTAGAAACGTCACAGAGCTCCCACTCACTTTCTTGTAAATACAAGATTCTCCAACCACTTGTATAAACCCAAATGCTTTGATCACCTCATCAAAGCATTTGTTCCAACTCCGAGATGCTTGCACCAGTCCATAAATGGATCGTTGGAGCTTGCACACCTTGTTAGCATTCTTAGGATCGACAAAACCTTCAGGTTGTATCATATACAACTCTTCCTTAAGGAAACCGTTAAGGAACGCCGTTTTGACATCCATCTGCCAGATTTCATAATCGAAAAATGCAGCTATTGCTAACATGATTCTGACGAACTTAAGCATCGCTACGGGTGAGAATGTCTCATCGTAGTCAATTCCTTGAACTTGTGAAAAACCCTTTGCCACAAGTCGAGCTTTATAAACGGTCACATTACCGTCAGCGTCCGTCTTCCTCTTAAAGATCCATTTGTTCTGAATAGCCTTGCGGCCCTCGGGTAGTACCTCCAAAGTCCACACTTTGTTCTCATACATGGATCCTATCTCGGACTTCATGGCTTCTAGCCATTTGTTGGAATCTGGGCCCACCATTGCTTCTTCATAATTTGCAGGCTCATTGTTGTCTAACAACATGATTGATAAGACGGGATTACCGTACCACTCTGGAGTAGCACGTGGTCTCGTCGACCTGCGTGGTTCGACAGAAACTTGAACTGGAGTTTCATGATCATCATCATTAACTTCCTCCTCAACCGACGTCGTAATGACAGAGGTTTCCATCCAGAGGGATGAGAGGTTCGACAACCTCGTCAAGTTCTATCTTCCTCCCACTCAATTCTCTCGAGAGAAACTCCTTCTCGAGAAAAGCTCCGTTTTTAGCAACAAACACTTTGCCCTCGGATTTGAGATAGAAGGTGTACCCAACTGTTTCTTTTGGGTAACCTATGAAGACGCACTTTTCCACTTTGGGTTCCAGCTTTTCAGGCTGAAGCTTTTTGACATAAGCATCACATCCCCAAACTTTAAGAAACGACAACTTTGGCCTTTTGCCATACCACAGTTCGTATGGTGTCGTCTCAACGGATTTTGATGGTGCCCTATTTAAAGTGAATGCAGCTGTTTCTAATGCATAGCCCCAAAAAGATAACGGCAAATCAGTAAGAGACATCATAGATCGCACCATCTCTAATAGAGTACGATTACGACGTTCGGACACACCATTACGCTGTGGTGTTCCAGGCGGTGTTAACTGTGAAACAATTCCACATTGTCTTAAGTGAGCACCAAACTCGAAACTCAGATATTCACCCCCACGATTAGACCGTAGGAACTTGATCTTCTTGTTACGATGATTTTCCACTTCACTCTGAAATTGCTTGAACATTTCAAATGTCTCAGACTTGTGCTTCATCAAGTAGACATAACCATATCTACTTAAATCGTCAATGAAGGTGAGAAAATAACGATATCCGCCGCGTGCCTTCACGCTCATCGGACCACACACATCGGTATGTATGATTTCCAACAAGTCACTTGCACGCTCCATTGTTCCTGAGAACGGAGTCTTAGTCATCTTGCCCATGAGGCATGGTTCGCACGTGTCAAGTGAATCAAAGTCAAGTGACTCCAAAAGTCCATCAACATGGAGTTTCTTCATGCGCTTTACACCAATATGACCTAAGCGGCAGTGCCACAAAAATATGGCGCTATCATTGTTAACTCTAACTCTTTTGGTCTCAATGTTATGTATATGCGTATCGTTATCAAGATTCAATATGAACAATCCTCTCACATTCGGTGCATGACCATAAAAGATGTTACTCATAGAAATAGAACAACCATTATTCTCTGACTTAAAAGAGTAACCGTCTCGCAATAAACAAGATCCAGATATAATGTTCATGCTCAACGCAGGCACTAAATAACAATGATTTAAGTTCATCACTAATCCTGACGGTAACTGAAGTGACACTGTACCGACGGCGATTGCATCAACCTTGGAACCATTTCCTACGCGCATCGTCACTTCATCTTTTGCCAGCCTTCGCCTATTCCGCAGTTCCTGTTTCGAGTTGCAAATATGAGCAACAGAACCGGTATCGAATACCCAGGCACTACTACGAGAGCCGGTTAAGTACACATCAATAACATGTATATCAAATATACCTGATTTTTCTTTGCCCGCCTTCTTATCTGCCAGATACTTGGGGCAATTGCGCTTCCAATGACCCATACCCTTGCAATAGAAACACTCCGTTTCCGGCTTAGGTCCAGCTTTGGGTTTCTTCGTCGGATTGGCAACAGGCTTGCCGCTCTTCTTTGAATTGCCCTTCTTGCCTTTGTCGTTTCTCTTGAAACTAGTGGTCTTATTCACCATCAACACTTGATGCTCTTTACGGAGTTCAGACTCTGCGACTTTCAGCATCGCAAACAACTCGCCGGGAGACTTGTTCATCCCTTGCATGTTGTAGTTCAACACAAAGCCTTTATAGCTTGGCGGCAGTGATTGAAGGATTCTGTCAGTGATAGCTTCTTGCGGGAGTTCAATCCCCAGCTCAGCTAGACGGTTTGAGTACCCAGACATTTTGAGCACATGTTCACTGACAGATGAGTTTTCCTCCATCTTGCAAGCATAGAATTTGTCGGAGGTCTCATACCTCTCGATCCGGGCGTTCTTCTGAAAGATAAACTCCAACTCCTGGAACATCTCAAATGCTCCATGACGCTCAAAGCGACGTTGAAGTCCCGGTTCTAAGCCATACAAGACTGCACATTGAACTATTGAGTAGTCCTCCTTACGTGCTAACCAAGCATTCTTAACATCCTGATCAGCCGTAGCGGGTGGTTCATCTCCTAGCGCAACATTAAGGACATAATCCTTCTTCCCAGCTTGTAAGATTAGCTTAAGATTACGAGCCCAGTCTACAAAGTTGCTTCCATCATCTTTCAACTTAGCTTTCTCTAGGAACGTATTAAAATTCAGGATGACAGTCGCGTGAGCCATGATCTACAACACAAATATGTTCAAAGTGAACTTAGACTATGTTCAAGATAATTAGAGTTTAACTTAATCAAATTATTCGCTAAACTCCCACTCAAAAAGTACATCTCTCTAGTCATTTGAGTGGTTCATGATCCACTTACACTAGCTCAAGTCCGATCATCACGTGAGTTGAGTATAGTTTCAGTGGTAAGCATCCCTATGCTAATCATATCAACTATATGATTCATGATCGACCTTTCGGTCTCATGTGTTCCGAGGCCATGTCTGCACATGCTAGGCTCGTCAAGCTTAACCCGAGTGTTCCGCGTGTGCAACTGTTTTGCACCCGTTGTATGTGAACGTTGAGTCTATCACACCCGATCATCACGTGGTGTCTCGAAACGACGAACTGTAGCAACGGTGCACAGTCGGGGAGAACACAATTTCGTCTTGAAATTTTAGTGAGAGATCACCTCATAATGCTACCGTCGTTCTAAGCAAAATAAGGTGCATAAAAGGATTAACATCACATGCAATTCATAAGTGACATGATATGGCCATCATCACGTGCTTCTTGATCTCCATCACCAAAGCACCGGCACGATCTTCTTGTCACCGGCGCCACACCATGATCTCCATCAACGTGTTGCCATCGGGGTTGTCGTGCTACTCATGCTATTACTACTAAAGCTACATCCTAGCAAAATAGTAAACGCATCTGCAAGCACACACGTTAGTATAAAGACAACCCTATGGCTCCTGCCGGTTGCCGTACCATCGACGTGCAAGTCGATATTTCTATTACAACATGATCATCTCATACATCCAATATATCACATCACATCATTGGCCATATCACATCACAAGCATACCCTGCAAAAACAAGTTAGACGTCCTCTAATTTTGTTGTTACATGTTTTACGTGGTGACCATGGGTATCTAGTAGGATCGCATCTTACTTACGCAAACACCACAACGGAGATATATGAGTTGCTATTTAACCTCATCCAAGGACCTCCTCGGTCAAATACGATTCAACTAAAGTTGGAGAAACCGACACTTGCCAGTCATCTTTGAGCAACAAAGTTACTCGTAACGATGAAACCAGTCTCTCGTAAGCGTACGAGTAATGTCGGTCCAAGCCGCTTCAATCCAACAATACCGCGGAATCAAGAAAAGACTAAGGAGGGCAGCAAAACGCACATCACCGCCCACAAAAACCTTTGTGTTCTACTCGAGAAGACATCTACGCATGAACCTAGCTCATGATGCCACTGTTGGGGAACGTCGCATGGGAAACAAAAAATTTCCTACGCGCACGAAGACCTATCATGGTGATGTCCATCTACGAGAGGGGATGAGTGATCTACGTACCCTTGTAGATCGTACAGCAGAAGCGTTAGTGAACGCGGTTGATGTAGTGGAACGTCCTCACGTCCCTCGATCTAGTACCGAACGGACGGCACCTCCGCGTTCAGCACACGTACAACTCGACGATGATCTCGGCCTTCTTGATCCAGCAAGAGAGACGGAGAGGTAGAAGAGTTCTCCGGCAGCGTGACGGCGCTCCGGAGGTTGGTGATGACCTTGTCTCAGCAGGGCTCCGCCCGAGCTCCGCAGAAACGCGATCTAGAGGAAAAACCGTGGAGGTATGTGGTCGGGCTGCCGTGGAAAAGTCGTCTCAAATCAGCCCTAAAACCTCCGTATATATAGGTGGGAGGGAGGGGACCTTGCCTTGGGGCTCAAGGAGCCCCAAGGGGGTCGGCCGAGCCAAGGGGGAAGACTCCCCCCCCCAAACCGAGTTGGACTTGGTTTGGTGGGAGGGAGTCCTTCCCTTCCTTCCCACCTCCTCTTTTTTTTTCTCTTGATTTTTACTTCTTGGCGCATAGAGCCCTTTTGGGCTGTCCCACCAGCCCACTAAGGGCTGGTGTGCCATCCTCAAGGACTATGGTGGTATCACAGGGAGGATGTGCAACAGTGAGGCACCGACGTACGGTGGTGGGTAAACGTGAGAATGGTTATTAAAAACCGGGTGTAACGGTTCGGTTCTTACTTTGGGTTTGATTGGTTGAGGTTTTATTGGGTTGAGATTTTTTTAGTTTGGTTTTGGTTTGGGTATGTGGAGAAACCAGTTTGGGTATAGTTGGTTATGGGTTTAAACGGTTTCGTTATTAGCGGTTATAAACTATGGGTCCAAACTGGTTTCTATGCATTTGTTATATGCAATAATGAACGACGACCGAGAACGCTTATCTTTGATCCGCGTGCATGCTGTAAGCACTATGTAGTTATGTATTATGGGGAAATAGCAGATGAAAATTGGAAGTGTTTTCTTGTGCTTTCGCTAAGCAATTTGGTTTTAATACACTTGTTAGTGAGCTTTTCAATCATGGGCATGTTCTTTTTGCCTCTTAGTGTGTGTTGCCTGTATCTCAAGGATTACTTTGTTTCTAAACCGTTGTATATGCACTTATGCCTTTCCTATCTCATTTGTTTCTTAACATGTCAATTTGTGTAATCATATGTACATTAAAGCAAACCCATGGTTATGTACTGGGTTTAAACCCACGGTTATGTTTTGGGTTTAAATTGGTTTGGATGGAAAAAATAGTGGGTTTGGTTTTGGTTGGGCTAAAAATGACACTAAATGGGTATGGTTCAAGTATGATTTTGAGAGATAAATGAATGGGTATGGTTCAAGTATGGTTCAAGTATGAAACCATTCTCAGGTTTAGTGGTGGGCGGGTGCAACGCGCTGGTGTGGCATGCATTGGGACAAGGCCAAATCTCCATGGATATTGTGAAGACGATCGAGGTGTTCTGTTGGTGTTGGGGACATCCCAGTAATTTTCTGTGAAATTATTATGTGCCGGTGAAAGAGAATGTGGTGTGGATTTCTCCCCGTGCAGACTATATCAAGATCAATGTAGATGCTAGTTTTGTGGAGAGTATTAATGCTGGTGGGAGTGGTTGCTAAAAATCCGGCTGGTGAAATTATCATTTCTTCATGGGGTTTTTATTGGTCTGTGTCATAGTGTCGATGAAGCTGAACTCCACGCATGCCTGGCAGAACTTTGTATCGGTATTACCCTTCACCAATCTATTATTTTGGAGACTAACTATGCTTTCATTTGTTCCTTCCTTGCAAATGAGAAGCTTGACAGATCCCCGCTCCTTGATCTTAAGAAAGAGGCTCTGAGTATTGCCAAGATGTTTTAAAATTTAAGTTTTTTAAAAATAAATTGATGTGCCAACGAGGTGGCACATGAGATTGTTAAGTTTAGTTTTAGTAGCAGGTCTGATGGGTTACTTGTTAACTCTGTCCTGTCCTGCGTGGCTTTTGCTGTAATGAATGATTGTACTCCCTCCTTTCTGGTTTATAGGACTCAAATCTAAAATCTCATCCATCAAGGTGAGCTGTGAATGGATGACACTAGTTTTAACTAGCCAATGAAATATTTCTCACATATTCAATTTCCGAGGCAATAAATGTAGCATCCTCCTTTTATTGGACTTGCATGATGGATGCAGAAAACGATGCATGCATAGTCACTCATTTCCTTTCTCTAAACTCTATAAATTAAATATGGCATGGGTCTCAAAGCACTTTAACTCAATTAGACTCAAAATAATATGGCGTGGAAATCTGAAGTTTTTGAGATGAACCCAATAAACCGGAAAGGATGGAGTAATAAGCTTCTGTTTGCTTAATTAATGTAAGGGCAACTCCAACGGCCGACCCAAACGGACGGCGATTTTGTTTGCTTTTTGTCCGTTTGGGTCGGCCAGGCAGACACGAACGTCCGCTTCGACGTTTGGGTCGGCGCATGCGCCCAACGCTGGCTCAACCCATTTTTGTCGGCATGCACTAAACATGCATAATTAAACATTAAAAGCCGGCCACGAAGACAGACGAGAGTCCACGCGTTACATTAATAAATGAAAAAGAAAAAAAAACCTAGCCGTCCTCGGCGACGGTGGCGAGGTCGGGCTGTGCCGACGCGGGTAGTGCTGATGTCGGCGGTGGCGCAGCACGGGCGCGCTCGTTCGCGAGGCGCAACGCCATCTTAGCATGAAGGTAGGCGGCCTCCTCTGGCGGGGGTGGACGACGAGGGTATTATGGGCGTAGCACGGGCGCGCTCTGTTGGGGAACGTCGCATGGGAAACAAAAAATTTCCTACGCGCACGAAGACCTATCATGGTGATGTCCAACTACGAGAGGGGATGAGTGATCTACATACCCTTGTAGATCGTACAGCAGAAGCGTTAGTGAACGCGGTTGATGTAGTGGAACGTCCTCACGTCCCTCGATCCGCCCCGCCAACAGTCCCGCGATCAGTCCCACGATCTAGTACCGAACGGACGGCACCTCCGCGTTCAGCACACGTACAGCTCGACGATGATCTCGGCCTTCTTGATCCAGCAAGAGAGACGGAGAGGTAGAAGAGTTCTCCGGCAGCGTGACGACGCTCTGGAGGTTGGTGATGACCTTGTCTCAGCAGGGCTCCGCCCGAGCTCCGCAGAAACGCGATCTAGAGGAAAAACCGTGGAGGTATGTGGTCGGGCTGCCGTGGAAAAGTCGTCTCAAATCAGCCCTAAAACCTCCGTATATATAGGTGGGAGGGAGGGGACCTTGCCTTGGGGCTCCAGGAGCCCCAAGGGGGTCGGCCGAGCCAAGGGGGGAAGACTCCCCCCCCAAACCGAGTTGGACTTGGTTTGGTGGGAGGGAGTCCTTCCCTTCCTTCCCACCTCCTTTTCTTTTTTCTCTTGATTTTTACTTCTTGGCGCATAGAGCCCTTTTGGGCTGTCCCACCAGCCCACTAAGGGCTGGTGTGCCATCCTCAAGGCCTATGGGCTTCCCCGGGGTGGGTTGCCCCCTCCCGGTGAACTCCCGGAACCCATTCGTCATTCCCGGTACATTCCCGGTAACTCCGAAAACCTTCCGGTAATCAAATGAGGTCATCCTATATATCAATCTTCGTTTCCAGACTATTCCGGAAACCCTCGTGACGTCCGTGATCTCATCCGGGACTCCGAACAACATTCGGTAACCAACCATATAACTCAAATACGCATAAAACAACGTCGAACCTTAAGTGTGCAGACCCTGCGGGTTCGAGAACTATGTAGACATGACCCGAGAGACTCCTCGGTCAATATCCAATAGCGGGACCTGGATGCCCATATTGGATCCTACATATTCTACGAAGATCTTATCGTTTGAACCTCAGTGCCAAGGATTCATATAATCCCGTATGTCATTCCCTTTGTCCTTCGGTATGTTACTTGCCCGAGATTCGATCGTCAGTATCCATATACCTATTTCAATCTCGTTTACCGGCAAGTCTTTTTACTCGTTCCGTAATACAAGATCCCGCAACTTACACTAAGTTACATTGCTTGCAAGGCTTGTGTGTGATGTTGTATTACCGAGTGGTCCCCGAGATACCTCTCCGTTCACACGGAGTGACAAATCCCAGTCTTGATCCATACTAACTCAACTAACACCTTCGGAGATACCTGTAGAGCATCTTTATAGTCACCCAGTTACGTTGCGACGTTTGATACACACAAAGCATTCATCCGGTGTCAGTGAGATATATGATCTCATGGTCATAGGAATAAATACTTGACACGCAGAAAACAGTAGCAACAAAATGACACGATCAACATGCTACGTCTATTAGTTTGGGTCTAGTCCATCACGTGATTCTCCTAATGACGTGATCCAGTTATCAAGCAACAACACCTTGTTCATAATCATAAGACACTGACTATCTTTGATCAACTGGCTAGCCAACTAGAGGCTTGCTAGGGACGGTGTTTTGTCTATGTATCCACACATGTAAATGAGTCTTCATTCAATACAATTATAGCATGGATAATAAACGATTATCTTGATACATGAATTATAATAATAACTATATTTATTATTGCCTCTAGGGCATAATTCCAACACGCTCGTGCACCTGGTGCATCACCCACTTAGTCTGCAGGTAGGCGACCTCCTCTAGAAGCATCGCGCGGGCATAGACGACGAGGTTATCGCCGTTGTCCATGGTTGTTGGGTCGTCGACGAGGAAATAGAGGGGTGACGGGATGGGGACGGGGAGGGTTCTGGAAGCAGATGGCGGAACCCCACCGCACGCTTGGATTAAAAAAGGCCGACCACGGTCGCTGACGCGTGGGCCCGAGGAGGGCGTCTGTCATAAATTATGTTAACCGCAGTGGTTGGGGCGGACATCGAGGGGGGGCGCGCGTCCGCACCGACGCATTTCATTCCCAAATTTGGGCTAGAAATAGGTCGGCGCGGACGTGGAACAGACATGTTTTCAAAATGGGTCGACGCGTTGGGCCGCATTTTGTGTCCGCGCCGACCCAAACGAACGGCGGCGGACGAAATGAGTCGCCATATTGGAGTTGCTCTTAGGGATGTTTTCTGGAAAAAAAAACTGTGAAATGGTAATTTGTTGGAGCTTGTTGTTTTTTGGTCCGACTCCCCCAATATCCGGATTACACCAGCACAGCATTCAAGATTCAACTCCCGGGCTGGTCAGCGGCTGCGGATCCGGAGCGGCAGGCTCAATCATGGACGCTTGAACACACCGGCACGGAAGTGGGGGCCCAAGCCTGTGCCTGCAGCGGCAGCGGCTCATGCAGAACCCCCAGTTCATGTGATGTACAGTGTGCCAAAAGAAATTGCAGCACCAGATTTTAGCCTAATAGCCTACATAAACATTAGCAAAAGCCATTACCGCTAAGCCATACATCTACGAAAACATTGACACCCTGCCATACCGTAAGACGAAACGGTTTGGGCCTACGAAATCTACTGCCATCGTCTTCACTTCGTCAGTATACGAAGGGATGCACATATCATAGGCAATACTGAAGACTGAAATCTATAGATACGCACATTTGAAGGTGCATATAAACATGTGGTGGTATAATTAATACCGCATAAAAAATCATTCACAAGCATGTTTTCAGAAGAGAAATGTTATAACCATCAGGTTTCATATACTATTACGCGACAAAAATATGTTAAAATGAAGTAATAAACTGAATGGCAAGAATTTAATTAACTGGCCCGTGCATCAGAGATGAAACAAATAAGGAAAGGAAGTTCCTATAGATGGAATGCCAATAATTCACGTTACGTCTATGAATCGCGTCGTACCGTATGAAGTAGTATTTGCTTAGCTTGCTTCCCAGAAACAAGAGCTCAACTGAAACATATAGAAGCATTTGATTCGGTAGTAGTACGTTCTCGTATTTGGGAGAGGCGCCATATATACCAGAGCCAGGATTAGCAGCCTCTGAGTCGACATGGAATCCAAGCTCCTCCACCAAGTACTTGCAGATCCCCATATGACCCGTGGATGCTGCCGAATGCAAAGCACCAACGTCCCTGAACCTCACAGAGGCAAGCGACTCCCTGTCATCCTCGTCCATGCCATCTACCACGGTTTCATCCAGACCCAACATTCATTCAAAAGAACCACGTTAATTGCCCTCATATATATATATATATATACATAGATATATGGCCCAATTTCAACAAGACTGTTGCATGAAACAAGATCAAGATACTCAATAAACGGCCCCAAAAGGGCAACAGAGTCGATCAATCAATCAATCAAAGAGAACAGGCCATCATCGCATAGCAGCAGTGCCATATATACTACTTCCTCGTTCCTAAATATAAATCTTTTTAGAGATTTCATTACAGGACTACATACGGATGTATATAGACATACTTTATAGTATAGATTAACTCATTTCGCTAACGACGGGCGGGGCGACGAAGGGCCTCGTGGCTGCACGTCGCGTTGGCGCTGCTCCTCGTGGTCGACCGCGAACCAGACCTTCCAGTGGGGAGAGTCGACCGCGTACGCAAGGTTGAGCCGCTGCTCCGGCGTCAGTTGCCGCCTCTGACGACTCACCTCCTCTGCACGCATCCGTGCCGACGACGGCACGGCTGGCACCGGGATCCTCTTCGGATCTAGATGCAAGTGGTGTGGGAGGGTGACATCCGGATACGAGAGCGAGACATGATGCACCCAATGCCACCGCGCTTGGTGCATGATGACACGCTCGCGAGGCCGACAGGACGACCGCGGAGGTAGATGAGGACTTGCCCTTGTTTTGGGCCATGCCTGCTAGCTAGGGTTTGGTCGCCGACAAGGTGCCGAGACGGGGACAGGATCACGGAAGGTTCTCAAAGGAGATGAGACCAAACTGCACCGCATGCTCGTATTAAAAAAAGATTGACCGCAATCGCTGACGCATGGGCCCGTAAAGGGTAGTCAAATTTGAACCGAAAATAAGTCGACACGGACGCGAAGCATTTTGCCTATGGGTCTGTGGATTGGACCATCGTTTTTGTCCGCATAGACTCAAACGAACGGCGGTAGACGAAATGGATCACCCCATTTGAGTTGCTCTTATAATATCCCCACTACATTTGGATCGGAAAACAAATCTAAACATCCAAACTACATCAAACACGCAGAAAAAAAAGGAAGACATGCCGAGCAGCATTTGGTAACAGTTCCAGTTACTGATAAGAGCTCCCAGCATCCAAAGAGTGATTTTGGATCGTAACATGCAAAACCACTACACAAGTGCGTTCTACTACCTTTTTACAGGTATACATACACAGAACGAACATCCCAAAAAGACTACTGTGGAAGCATCACTGGCACTCCTGAAGAACTAATCCAATGCGTGGAGACTCGGCTCAGACTGTTCCTTCCTCATTGCCTCAACCGCCTCCCTGAAATTGCACCAACAGGAACAAATTAGAAATCTCTCAAGTCATTTCACACGACACGATGCACAATGGGATTAGAAATGCTCCAGGTGGTTCCATTTTCACACAACCATTTCATAGTCCCTTTGTTTGAAAATCAGACGGGAGTGCTATTTTTTGTCGCAAAAGGAATGATATGCTACAGTACAATATGCACTGCCATACGGCGAGCAAGGTAGCACCAACTTTCATAATGGGAAACCATCATACAAGCACCAAGGTTTGTAGAGCACGGTCCATAATATCACTACTGTTTAAAGGTAATTTAATTAATCAACTGTTGAACAATAGCTATAGAAGGAATGCACTGGATTGTAATACCTATGCGCCTTCTGCATCTCCTTGTTGTTAGGCTCCAGTTTAATTCCAGCCGAGAACGCATCAGAGGCCTCTTTGTACTCCTAAAAATGAAATCATCGTCCAAAGATTTTCTACAGGGCTGTAGAAGATGTATAAAGCAGCAAAAAAAATCTAATCTTACCAGAAGAGACATAAGGGCGGCTCCTTTCCGGTAGTAACCTTTATGCCACTTAGGGTCCAGACTTATGCAAGCATTGGCATCAATCAAAGCGTCATGTGCTTCACCACACTTCAGATGGCAAAGGCTCCTGTTCGAATACAACACCGCGTCAGCGGGATCCAGCTTGATTGCCTGCACCAAACCAAATGTTACAAGACCACGAAGCACAACCTGTTTATTCCGGAATAAAACAAGAACCATCATCTGCTTCATTTGTGTCCAAAAGAAATGGCTGATGTTTGATGTGCAAGTGAAGCTAAACTAGCATGTGACTGGAAACCTAAGTCCATGGTTAAAGTTTTAGAACTAAACCTAGTTCGGAAATCAGAATGGAAACAGCTCACTAAACCAGTTACAAGCATCAAACAAAATGTGTTATACAAAAGAAACAGATTTTATCAGTCAAATGTTATCCAATTTTATCGAAAGAAGTAATGATTTAGGTACTTACAGAAAACATAAACATTCAAGTCAAAACAGATAAATCAACCCTAACTGTTTCCCTTTGGTGGAATATCTAATCCGATTTGGAAGAACCTCCTCAGTTCATATCTCTCTGGGGGGGAAATCATTCGAAAATTCTGATTCCTAAATCTCAAGCTGTATCCTAGTTGTGTGAAGGTATTCAGTAGATAGTGCAGACATGTAAATTGGAAGGTTGTTAATAAAACAATTCCCCGCTAATGTCAACTAGTAAATGATACATTAGCAATACAGAAATGAAGGTGTTTTCCAATGGTTTTTCAGTAACAGCGTTTTTGAGTATAGCTGCCTCAAAATATACCTCTGTATAGAATTTTGATGCGGCAGCATAGTCCTTGCGCTCAACTGCTTTTGCACCTACTGATTTCAGTCGGGCCTTCCTAACTTTGTCACTTGACTTGCCCTACATTATTAAGAGAACTTGTACCAAGATTAAATAGAAAAGTATGATGCCACAGGCTGTAAAATGCCGGAATAACGGATGTCTTATTTCCCGAACTAGTACAGAAGACATGGTTTTCTTCAAAAAGCAGGATACATGCCAAGATATACTCGAATCCAAATGAATAGGCATAGCTCTCACTGTAAATGTAAACCTTGAAGGGGAATTCTACCGTCCTTCCGTAAGCCCTTGCTGTTTTTCTATTTTTCTGAATTTACTTTCACCTGGGTGCATGTGAGCTAGGGAACCAAAACGCCCAGCTCAATTTAATGGCTTCAGAATTATCAAAGTTAATAGCTGAAACCCGGCCGAAAATAGGATAGAAGTAGTCAAGTGAACCAGTTAAAATAAATACATTCATTTATTAATAATGAAATATTTCTAGAAAAATAACGATATGCACTTACAAATTATAAAAATGAGTCAAAAGGCACAAATCAACAGTACCTTGCATTTGCTGGTATATTAACTCCCAACCCTATGCAGCTATACCGGTCAATTATTTAGAAGCACAACAAACATTCTCAGATGTGGGAATCAGTAACCAGAGTAGGAACATGCACATTCATAGGACGCCAAGTGTTATATTCTCATCTAATGTCCACGACTTAGTGATGTATTAGCAATATGAGAATAACAGTGCTCTCCCAACAGCTTGTTCAGTAAGAGGTCCATTGAAAATGATTGCACAATAATATACCTCAGAACAGAACTTTGATGCAGCAACATAGTTCTCCCCAAGAGCTTTTGCACCGCTTGATTTCAGTGGAGCATTGCTATCACAGTCACTTTTCTTAACCTAAATCATTAAACAAAACTTATGTTAAGATGATGAAAAACTGTACCATGGCGGAATAACCAGCCTTATTTCTCCTATCTAGCTTTCCATCTTATAGTTTTGTCCCAAAAATGGAAGGATCTAGGAAACTGTATCTATCTAGCTTTCCGACTATATTATTCTTGAAAGCGGATCGAAGTGCTCTATCTGTTCATCAAAGAGATGAGTAGAGTTTGATTATTGCATTGTATTCTTGTCTGGATTTGACGCCAACCATCTCAATTCTGGCAACTAGAGGCACCTGGTAGGCTGATACCAGTTTATACCAACAAAAAAAAAGAACACTGCATAAATGTCCCTATTTGTCACTCCTACATCAGAAAATTCCAGCTAGCAATTTCTTGTTTGCAATAAACCTTCACTATTGTTTTCCATTACTTCAATGTCCATATGTGTGTGAGAGAGAGGGGTTTCCCAAGCAGGTCGGGGTATGGAGGATACAAAAAGGAAAATACAGGGGCTCTGAGTGCAAAAAAAAAAAGACATGAGAATATTTTTGCAAAAACACAAAGATACATAGTTTATGCAATCGCCTTTATAACATAATGTCATGAAAGACAACCAGTGTGAGCAAAATAAAACAGTTCTTGGGCTTGTGATATGCCTGGATCCAAAATTTCGCAAGGAACTAGCAAAAACGTAAAATCATTGGGCGCCTACAATTCTAACACTAAGCTAAACATAAAAATTGCCCATATTGAAAAGTGAAATCATGAATGATACAATGGAACAGCAACAGATCTCAGCAATAGGATAATTCCGTCCAGATGACCTCCATGCTGGAAATCGTCAGCACCTGGTTTTTGGATAGGACTACTGGGGCTTCTAATCTGATTTTCTCTCCATGATTTCATCTCAACTTCACTGAACCTCACATATTGAATACTAAGTTACGCACTGAAGGAGAAGTAAACAAGAATTACGATTTGAGTGCACTCCAAGATTTCCATGAGACATCACAGAATATTCATGACAAGTTTATGCAACAAGTGCCAGAGATAACAACGATGGCGTTAAAGCATCAACTATCAACATAAATTAGAAAAATAATTCACCTGGTTAGCTGGAACATTGATATTTGCGCCAACCTCCAACAAGTATTTAAAGCATGTGGTTAAGCCATTGTTAGTTGCTATCGTCAATGGAGTTTCAGGAATTGTACAGTTGACATCAGCGCCAGCCTGTGGGTGAACAGATATAACATAAAACACATGGGGAATACAAAAAGGTATCTTCTGACATGAGATTCCATCAAACAATCAAAATATGCAGAATGTGAATTGCACACCACACCTTGACAAGAAGTTTCATGCACTCTAAGCAAGTGGACTCATTCATTCTGTCAGGAGTAGCATAGAGTGCTGTGGTCAGGGGTGTACCAAAGTCCCATGAGACTTTATTCGGCTGCAATTTTATTTTGAAAAATACAAGTCACTTCCCAGGTCCCATATATGTTGAAGAAATAGGATCCTAGGGATTGGATATGCATAAAAGCTTGTGCTATCCAGAAAAGAAGTAAGCTCAAGTAGAAGAACGTCGATTTACTAATTACATCTGCATGATGCTCCAGCAAAATCTTCATAGCACCGAACTTCCCATGGGCTGCAGCAGAAACTAGAGGTGTCCCATGAGGAGAAGGTGCGTCAACATTAGCTCCTTTCGATAGCAGCAGTCGTGCAATTTCATCACAGCCTAGCAAGAAAAAAGGCATCCACACAGTTTGAATAGTTATATCCTATCGTGTTGACAAAAAGGTTTTCAACTGCGGGACAAATTCATTTTGGGATATAAATTTTCAAAGAAGTCATGTAGTGGAACCATCACTTGTGTAGTTTATCACTCCCCCGCTGCATCCCAATCATAAACACAAAGTTGGGATGGTCAACCTCATAACCAGATCGGGCAACAATTCAACAGAGAAATATGATACTGCCATATGCAACCATTTTTTACGGAGCAGAATGTGAAGAAATAGACACCTGTTGCTACTGCTTCATGCAGAGGAGTCGTGCCGGTGGAGGAACTTTTTGTGTTGGGATTAGCACCTTTTTCAAGAAAATACCTCGTAGCAGTCATTTCCCCATGCGCCACCGCAAAAGACAAGGGTGTTGAACCTGCCAAGAGCATTACAATCAAGAAATTTTAGTCAAAAGCAACCGCCTGGACCTAAGAAATCTACTGCCGTCATCTGTACTTCCTGAGCATCATATCACAAGCAGTACTGAAGACTGAAATCTCACGGATACGCACACTTGCAGGTGCATATAAACAGAATGGTATAATTAATACTGCTATTCACAAGCATGTTTAGAAGGAAATCTTATAGTCATCAGGTCTCACTATCACAAGCTAATATTATGGGACGAAAACATATGAAAACGAAGTAATAAACTGAACAGTAAGATTGTTATTTTTGAATTTTGAATAGTAAGAATTTAAACTGTCCCTATCATGAGCAGATGGACAGAACACGAGAGATGAAACAAATAAGGAAATTCCTATAAATGGAATGCCAATAATTCACGTTCCATCTACGCATGGAACTATAGTAAAAACGTAGAATCCCTATAAATGAAGTAGTATAGCAGCTTGGTTCCCAGAAACAAGAAGAACTGGAAAGAAACATTGGAGCATTTAATTTAGTACTACTTGGGAGGGGCGTACTTACCAGAGCTAGCATCCGAGTCGACATCAAATCCAAGCTGCTCCACCAGGTACCTGCAGATCGCCATGTCACCCGAGCCTGCTGCCGAATGCAATGCCCCACAGCCCTCGACCCTCACGGAGGCGAGCGACTCCCTGTCATCCTTGTCCATGCCATTTACCACGGCTTCAAGACAAGCCCAGATTTCAAAGGAACCACGTTAATTAATGCACAGCCTCATACTAGTACACGATCCAATTCCCAGCAAGATTATTGCATGGAACAAGATGAAGATACTACGAAATCGACCCACGAAAGAGCAAAATCAATCAAATAACGCGAGCAGACCATCATCACAAAGCAGGCCACGGCTAAATTGAAACCGTATCCAGAAAAAGGCCATCACATTCAAGGAGGAGGATCTCACCCTTGGCCCGGCGCAGGTCGCCGTTGGAACAAGCGAGGAGGAACTGCATCTGCGGCGGCCAGCCGGTACCTACACCCACACGCGCGCGCGACGAGCGGGAAATTAATTAATTAATTAATTAATCCAGGAACGCGTGCCGCCGGCCGTGGAGGTCGTGGAGCGGATCTCGCCCGAAAATGGTGGCGCGGAACGGGACAGCGGCTGCACGTACCCACGTCGGTGACCTGGAACCCGTGGCGGGCAGCGGCGTCGGCGAGCTCCGCCGTGGCTCGCTGGACGTCGGCCGCGCGCCCCCTCGCCCCTCCTCCGGCGCCGCGGCGGCTCTTCCCCTTCCCCATGGCGAGAGGCGGGAGCTCGAGAAGGCTCTGGAAGCAGATGGTCGGGTTTAGGAGTGGGCGGTGGCTTCTATGGGAAGGAAGGAAAGCGGGAGGGAAATGGGAGAGAGAAGGCGACGAGGCGGTGGATCGCTCGACGCGTGTCGCAACGGACGGTGAGGATGTGACGAGACGGGGTGCGGCGGTTTTGTTTTGGGCGTGCGGCGTCATTACGGGGACGTGCGCCGTTGACTGCGGTTGACGACGGAGAATCCGGGAGGCGTGACGGTTTCCATGATTTGGATGACCAAGCTGGCATCACTCCACGTTCAGCGTGACGATCTGAATGGATACTTACTTTATTTGGTTTTTTTTTGGGTTGTTTGTCTAGACGGATTCATCTGTCTGTGTATTTCTAGACAGCATGTTCAATCGGGAGACACATTTGGATCATCTTGATCGGTTTTTCTAACAAACATGTTCTCATCATTAAACGTAGCAAGTAGGTATCTCTCTCTATTCATAAAGGATGAGTCTGCGGCAGTGATGGTAAGTTCGTACTACGTCGTTGGTTCGTCGGTTTCTATTCTCTCCCCACACAGTTCTTTATCCATCGATGCTCCTTTTCAGGTTAGTTATTTCCTCCCAAACTACTTAAAAATAGTTATTTCCTTCCCGTTATACCGTTTTATTTTCATGATTGCTTTCGTTGTTATTTTCTTCCAGCTATACCGATTTATTTTCAAGATTGCTCCGGTTCCAGATTCTTTTCCCGCGATAAACACACCTTCTCAATCTCACCACAAATCATTCTCCCTTTTCCTCTCACCATTCTCTCCTCACAAACCCTAACTCTAGGCCCCCGATGCTGCGAGCCACATGTTGTCGCTGTTGCCGCTTAGTTCGGTTACAATGCAGAGAAGGTTGTGGATGTGGTGATGATGTTCCACACATGGGATGAGAGGAGCTGGAGATCTTGAACATCGTGAACATGTTTGTAGGTTCGTGATGGTAGGTTCCCTGTCCCTACTACCGCCTCGTGTTTGAGTCTGCGGAGAGTGTGTTGGGGGAGCGGCTTCACCAGTAAAGATCCCTCCAGAAATTATAACCACGATGTCCTGTGGACCTTGCGAAAGTGTTGAGACACTTAATCATTGTCATAAATTATGTGGTCCATCATGATGGATGGACGACACTATAATTAGAAATATTGTCGTAGGCTTCACTGCCATGTATTTTACCAATGTAATAGAAGATAATCACAAGTAAATGCAAATATTTATGTAGTTCCCCATGACATATTCAAGCAAAAAGAGGCTTGAATAATTGATATTGGTAGATAATACCATTCAACATGCAATAATCATGCATGAATTTACTATGATAGTAAATCATTTTAGTGAACAACAACAATTGCTTCAGAGGAGCAAATTTTAGTACGGCTGATGCCATATAGCCATATGTGTAGACCTCAATTTATATAGGATAACACTTTGAAGATAATCACAAATATGACGTAGATCTCGCAGTAATAGAAAACATATTCTGACTTTTGTCAGTAGATTTTCATAATTCTATTACCTTATGTCATGCTATATTTAAGAAAATAAATTTAAATTTAAAGGTAATCATCTGTCAGAATGACATGGTGTAGACCTTGCAATAGTGATGGATAATCTGCAAATTATGCAGTAGATACCATCAATACCTTGTGGTTGACAATTAAATGTATGTAGTCATATTGAGTATGACACTTCGTAATCATTATTTTTGATTTCGACAATATTTGCAGGGAGATTTAACTCCAATTGCAAATATATAGTTCTTGTATTTAAATGACATAGTATAGAGAATGTTGATGCAAATATATTGTGCATGCAATAAATTTCAGTGAAACTGTGTCTAACATGTAAGCAAAACATTCATTTGGGCATAGTACTTCTGCAGAAATACATGCAGATGAAAATACACGTTCTATTGCAACATGTGAAGTCGTTGGGCTTCCCTGCATACTTATTAAGCCTGAGGGCTTGAGTGTGTGATTAGGTAGTGCTTTGCATATTGTGAAAAACAATTTTGAGTACTAAATCACAAAATAACCGAAAAGGTAAAATTATCAATTGCCTCCTTCCTGTAGGTGCGTGGAGATGAATGGATTGATTCGTCATTTGGGAACGACATTGCCATCGTTGCTCTCGCTCGTCGGTCAAGGCCGTGAGACCGCACGGTAGCCGGAGCACAGCGCACCAGCGACGAGGGCGGTGCCGCCTGGGTCGCCGCCGTGCCAAAGTAGGGCGGAGGGCAGGAACTGCGCTCCGCATACGCGTCGTCGTAGACGGCCGTGCCGAGGAAGACCGCTGATTCGGGCACCGCCGTTGGTCGCCGATGGTTGCAGCCGCGTCGCGTGGTGTTTAATCACAAGAAGACAAATAAACTAGCATTGCCCTGGTTGATTTCCTGTGAGGAAATGAGGATGAATGCATGGCTATGCATGATCGTCTCCATGGGTGCGTGGTGGCCGACTTCTCTGGATAAGGATTAACAGCCAGCGTTGCTGTTATGGGTGGTCGTGGTGGATGGCCACCAGTTCCATTTGCTGTCGCCTAGGCCGAGCCGGCAGAACCGGGTGCGGGTGTGGCGCTGCCAGGCGGTGGCCACTCGAGGCCTGGCGATCACAGGTGGGGAGGGAGGCGGCCGGGCAGACGGGCGCTGGGTGCGGCGCATGTGGTCGTGTCCTGCAGCGCAAAGGCCGCATCCAGCGCCATCGGTAGCCACATCGCAGGAGTGGCTTCGTCCGTCAAGGAGGGGCTTCTGCAGGACGCCAAGGTCCGAGAAGTTGGGTCGTCGCCGCTTCCATCGGCGGTCATGTCACTGGAGGACTCGCCACGCGGAGGCGACGCCCATGGTCGCGATGCGGTGGAGGCGACGCCCGTGGTCGCGATGCCTGTTCTTTCCCTCATCTTCTTCTCGATCTCGAAATTGCTCGGGTGTAGAGCGTGTTAGAGTAAATCGTCCATTCACTTTCATTCAATCTCGTTTTACTCTAACACCCATGATAAACACACCTTCTCAATCTCACCACAAATCATTCTCCCTTTTCCTCTCACCATTCTCTCCTCACAAACCCTAGCTCTAGGCCCCCGATGCTGCGAGCCACGTGTTGTCGCTGTTGCCGCTTAGTTCGGCTACAATGCAGAGAAGGTCGTGGATGTGGTGATGACGTTCCACACATGGGATGAGAGGAGCTGGAGATCTTGAACATCGTGAACATGTTTGTAGGTTCGTGATGGTAGGTTCCCTGTCCCTACTACCGCCTCGTGTTTGAGTCTGCGGAGAGTGTGTTGGGGGAGCGGTTTCACCAGTAAAGATCTCCTCCATGGTGTCATCGACTGGATCCAGCTGACCCAGGTTCGTGTCGTTCCTCCTCCCTTGGCGTCGTTTCCAAGGCGATGATGAAGAAGAACCATGTGTTTTGTATGAGTGACAGCCTCAGATCATGGTCCAAACTCTAGGATGTGGACTATTACATGTACTAAGTCTATCCTTGATCTCTTGTTTGTGCCATATTTGTGCTTAACCAAGCATCATGGTCATTATAGATAAATCTTTAACGTGGAAGAGATGTTAACTATTTGAGTTTCCACGTATCGTCTTTGATTAGCCATTGTGCATCGGCTATCATCACGAGAAATATAATATGATGAGAGAAAGTTGTTTGATTAATGGTCTACAACATATGTTTTATTGTCCCATTGGCAACACACGGGTATTTAGCTAGTCAAAATAAAGCTCCGCTTTGGCTATTGATCGGGCACTCGCCTCATCGATCTTGATCTTCTTATTTCTTATGTCAAAGAAGGTCTTCATTCCCTTCTCTTTCTCTTGCTACTTCCAGTCTTCCCTCTCTTCTCTTTTCTCAATCAACACCTCCTTTTGGGTAACGAATCCATTCAAAGCTTCTTGCAAGTCGAGTCTCGAAGCATCATGCTTTGCATCCACCTTGGATTTGGTCTTCCCCCTTGACATCTTCTCCCTTTCACTTGGATTGACGAACGATACAAGGAGCTGATCACAACATATTACAACACAACACATAACAAGCTAAAGAAATCAAAGAAAATGTACATCTCGCAAATGTCGATGCCCACTATACCCAAGAACCTAAAATGTCTAAGCAAAAGAGGTGTCCTGGATCAGCCGACAACCACGAGAAGGACGTTGTTGACGTTGATCAACCAGGATGGGGGGAACACAACTCTTTCCTTCTCTAATTCCGAAGAGGGACACTACCCAGTTGTCCTGGCTTGAAGGATGCTGCACCATAAACAAGAAGATGCGCTCACCCGAGAGCTAGGCAAGGAGATGGTTACGTGACCACCTGGAGAGATATCACGGCACACACTGATCGCTCGAAGCATGAAGCACATCACATAACCTACATTGCCTCCGTCCTTGGACAACCGAGCGAAGGGGAAAGCTATTGGGGGCAGGCGAAGATGAAATGCAACTCTGAGGACATGGAAACAGCCGGTGCGCCATGTCTGAGCGGAGAAAAAACCTGACACACACACACCGTCATGGCCGAGTTATACCCATCGAGAAGTGGAACCCTATCCCCTTCCTCCCAGGGACGAGGGCGTCCAACCATTGGGATTCGATGACACAGGTTGGACCGAAGAGAACCACCAACAAAGAAAATGGCAGACCTGCAAGAAAGAATAGTGCGCGTAATTGCCACAGAGGGCCCAGAGCCATCAACCAAGTCCACCCCAAGGCACCACCAGGGATAGATACAGTGGGGCGAGCAGGGGCTAGACCCCCCTAATGATTTGCGCCCCTCAACGAACTGCGACACGTAATATGAGTAACATCATGCTAGGATATTCTCTAATCACCGTAATAATCTACAATTAGTTATTACTCAAGGCCCAATACGTGTATGCACCAAGGCCCGATGAAAAAAAGCCCAAGATTAAGCCCATGTGGTATTTACTTTGTCCAATCCTTGCCCATGACCTAGCACCGCACCTTATCTCAGATCGATCGGCTAATCGTTGTGAAGTCGTTTCGCCTCATTCGTGTAGGAGTGAGCGCCGCAACGTCGACAATCGATTCTACGCCGTCTGTTGTGTGTTGTTGTGCTCCTGTTGTGCTATGGTGCTAATCATGAGCCCTCTAGCTATGTCTGTTAATTCTACCGCAATGCCGAGGTGATGTGTCCTCGAGTAGATTGAGCTCTAAATCTGAAGGTATATCGATGCACAAACTATCAATAGTAGCTATTTCATTTTGGTATGAATTTCAATCTACTAATCTGGTTTTACTCGTACCTTGCATAAAGGCAATGTATTCAATCACTAATGAGGTGTATATCTTTTGAATCCACCTTTGCTTATTCTGATTTGTCTAAATTTTATTAATTCTCATTCAGTTACATTTTATCATTGATTAGCATACAATTCATTCTTGAGTTTACAATATAATTCTAATGTTTGAATAAACTTAGTCCATGTGTAATACGGGAGAGATGAGAACTTAATTGTTGGATGTTAATCCGAAGATAGAAAATTGCTGAAATAAAAATGAAAACTTACAGTAAGCACATATTTACATAACTTTGTTGTGACACATGAATGAAGGTAAAGAAACAAACAATAACCGTGACGGGATAGATTATGGTATTTACCTTTTATGCGATCATATTCTTCCTCGCCCCCCTCATGCCTAGATCCTGTCTCCGCCCCTGGGCACCACCCTACCAAGATCAATTTCCCTAGGCGATGTCTCCAAGGAGAACACGATGTGCACATCAACGTTGCCGCCTAATCCACCGTGGATTCTGATGTTTTGCTTGGGAAAGAAGTCGGGGATGGGGAGGTAGTATCCTCAATAGAGCTAGAGGGGGGGAAAGCGGCGCCCTTGAGCTTTCGTTGTTTTCCCAGAATTGATTGGCCAGGGGTTTCCCTCAGACCCGAGCCTGCCACCATCACCGTGCCAGTGAGAGAACCAGGACCAGAGGTCGTAGAGAACCCTAGGTGAAGACTAAGAGCGAGCCAAAGAGGGGAAAGGGGGACAAAACCTACTAATCTGGATTCGAAAACTCAAGGTGAACCAACGGCTTGACCATCGCCCGCTGACACCGTGCCCACGCGGGCGTGGGATCTCGTCACCAGCCTGAGTGAACATCTTCGGCCGAAAGACTCAACCACCTCGCCACTCGGGATCACCGTCCCGCGACTGGAGTCCTTTGCCGAGAGAGGAGTGAAGTGAACCTCAATGCCACCTTCACCGGCGATCGCATGAGCAAAGCCGACTTTCTTCACTGATGATGGTGAGTGATTTGGAAGAGGATGTGTGGCAGCAACGACGAGAACCCTAGCCATCCCTAAGTCGCACTCGAGAGGACGGCACGAGGGTCTGTTTCTTTTCACTCCCTTTGTTCTGTTGTACTTTTTTCATGGCTCAATTATGTTAATCTATGAGTTCCATCAAACATGTAAGATGCGATTTCTTTTGAAGCAAAAAATCATTTTCACTAGAAGCAACCTTTGATTGTGGAGTGCGTCCATTTGTTCCAAAATGCCGTAGGACTCCAAGATGGTTTCACTATATCTTATTTTTATGTTACTTTTGAGGAACACTATACTATATCTTATACTATCACTGTCCCATAATGTAAGAGTGTTTGCAGTTCAATTTAAACTCCAAAAACGCCTTATATTATGGGACGGAGGGAGTATTTGTTTAGCTTATTCACAATTTTACTTCAACCAAACATGCGTAATTCTTTCTCCCATTTTTAGTTTTAATGTTCGTGCTTCCTTTTGCTTCATACACATGCTTATTTTGTATAAATAGTTTATTGCACACAATGATATAGACATGCGAGTACGGCGTTTGGTGTCGAGGCTCACCTGCACCCGTTTAGTAAGAAAATAAAAAAAATACTAAAAAATTCAATTTTTTTTGGGATGATAGATAATTTGATGCGTGAGATCCGCTCTAATTTTTGTATCATTTGAAAATCTGGGAAGCTCTCAGAAAAAAAAAGATAAATAGGATCAAAACGATGCATGTATAGTAAACTTTTTTAGAGGCCCCGAATTCATCTTTTTTGTCGAGAGCTGATCAAATGTTCAAATTGTACAAAATTTGGAGTGAACCTCACACATCAAATTATCTATCATCCAATTTGTTTTTGAATTTTTTAAGCTTTTTTAGTATTTGTTTTGACTTTTTTACTCAACAGAGGTGTAGATGAGCCTGGGCTTATAAATGGATTTTCTATAGACATGCTTCTTTTACCGTCATGTTTCTATGGTCCTCGTTGTTTATCTTGTTATATTCTCCGAGTGCTATCAGTGTTAATATGTGCTTATTTTAGTTTTCTGTTTATCTTGTTATATTCTCCGAGTGCTATCAGTGTTAATATGTGCTTATTTTAGTTTTCTTAGGGCATCTCCAAGGGAGATCTGCAAAACTCCGGTATATGTTGGATCAATCACTTTTGTTCACTTCTGTAATCGAATGCGGTCCTGCATCGGTCCGTGAAGTGGTTCGGATGTTCAATTTCTGTCACGGTAGAGACAAAAGTATGGGAGGTATATCGAAGTCCGGACATCCATTTGACCAACCAAAAGGCTCCGCGTGGTCCTCCTCTCACTGTGCACATGCATGGTCACCCTCTTCTCTTTCCCCTCCCAACTGGACACCACACCACAATAACCCACCACATGCATGATCATCACTACTTTTTGTCCTCCCAGCCGAATAATTTGTAATTAGTGTTGGATTGCTTCCTCTCGTATCAATGTCCGCGGACCACGTTCGGAGATAAAAAGGGACATATACCGGAGAATTTTGCGGGTCAGGGTTGGAGATGCCCTTATGTGTTGCACATATTCTTGTGTTGTCATTGTATTCAACATTTTCCGCAATTTCACCATTTCTCACATGTGTTTCCATGGTTTTACCAATTGTATTCTGTAGTTGTTCTTGAGTACGAGCTTCCTCCATTTCACTTGTATCCGGAGTGACAATAATATGGAGGATATTGTCCACATATTCATTGTATGCAAATGCAAGTGTGGTTCACTATTTATTTACATGTTTACCAATATGGTGGAAATTTCCATCAACCACTATCGACATGTGATTCTTATAGTATAAACATTTTCCCTAAACCACACGTGCCTCAACCACCGTCAGCATATCTTCCTCGAATGAACTTTTATTGTACTAACATTTTGCCAATACATTACCATTGCAAGTGTGTCCTTCCTTGTTTCCATTTATTTTGTTTATAGACATTTTTCTACACCCGATGGTATGGACTAGGCGGAAGAGAAAATTGTATCCTTGTAAACAGTGTTCTATTTTTCTTAAATGAAAGAACTGTAAATTGTTGCTCATACAAGGTGGATTTATTTATTTTGCGATGGCATACCAAGTGGATTAGTTCGAACTCTCATGGTGCTCGTTGTGCTTTCACGCATATTTTTCACTAGTAATAGTATAAAAAACAGGCTAGATAGGTCAAATCTGTGAGTTTTGGTGAGTTCCCCGTAACTGTACTCCGGGATTCCTCGGACATTCGGAACGCAACGGGACCCAACATCAGTGAGTAATACCAAAGAAAACTGACCAAAATAGGTCAAATCTGTGAGTTTTGACGAGTTCCCTGTAACCGAACATCGGGGTTCCCCGGACGTTCGGGTTGAAGCGGGACCCAAAATCATGGTATAGAAAACTGGCGAGAATAGGCCAAATCTGCGAGTTTTGACGAGTTGCCCGTTACAGGACCCCGGGGTTCCACGGACGTCCGGGTCACCCTCGGACTCAAAATCACCGAGTAAGTAGTATAGAAACTGGCGAGAATAGGCCAAATCTATGAGTTTTGACGAGCCCCCCGTAAGCGGACCCCAGAGTTCCCGAGACGTTCGGATCGCAGTGGAACCCAAAATCAGTGAGTAATAGTACATAAAACCATTCAAAATAGGCCAAATCTGCGAGTCTAGATGAGTTTCCCGTAACCGGACCCCGGGGTTCCACGGACATCCACGTCGCCCGGTACTCAAAATCAGTGAGTAATAGTATAGAAAACTGACGAGAATAAGCCAAATCTATGAGTTTTGGCGAGGTCTCCGTAAGCAGACCTTGGAGTTCCCCGGACATTCGGATCGCACTGGGAACCAAAATTAGTGAGTAATAATACTGAATACTGGCCAAAACAAGCCAAAGTTGTGAGTTTTGACGAGTTCCCCTTAAGCGCACCCCAAAGTTCCTCAAATGCTCGGATCGCAGCGGGACCCAAGATTAGTGACTAAGAAAACTACCTAGAATAGGCCAAATGTGTGAGTTTTTGACGTGTTCCCCGTAACCATACACCGGGGTTCCCCAAATGTTTAATCGCGACAAGAATCAAAATCAGTTACTAATAGTATAGAAAACTGGTCAGAATAGGGCCAAAGTTGTGAGTTTTGACGAGTTCCCCGTAACCGAACCCAGCCACCGAACCCCGGGGTTCCCCTGATGTTCATGTCACTCGGGACCCAAAATCAATGAGTAAAAGTATAGAAAACTGGCCAGAATAGGCCAAACCTGCGCGTTTTGACGAGTTCCCCGTAACCGGACCCCGTGGTTCCACGAACACCCGGGACGCTCCGGGACTCAAAATCAGTGAGTAATAGTATAAAAACTGGCCAGAATAGGCCAAATCTATGAGATTTGGTGAGGTCCCTGCTACGGTAACAAAAGTCATTCCTTGGCGCTAGGAATTCTTCTTGCTACTTCTTTGGTTTGCGTCGGTTTTTCCCTTGAAGAGGAAAGGTTGATGCAGCACAGGAGCAATAAGTATTTCCCTTAGTTTGAGAACCAAGGTATCGATCCAGAAGGAGGGTCTCGGCAAGTCCAGAGTACCCGCACAAACACAAACAAGCTTGCACCCAACGCTTCAAAGGGGTTGTCAATCCCTTCAAGATTGTTTTTTTGACAGTGTGATCATTTCATTCATCATAGAATAGAGAGGTCATTTACAACTAGAGATGTAATGAAACTAGGAGGGTCATTGTCCCAAGTACAAGAGCTTCTAGTTTTATAAGCTTCCTTTGCTAAGGCATCAGCTACCTGATTAGCTTCCCGTTTACATAGACCGAATTGTATCTGCCAAAACTAGCTGGCAATCTGCCCACACTCGAAGATGGTTGCATATTGAGCTCCTAGGAAACCAACCGGATCCTTAACTGCTTCAATCACCAGCTAACAATCAGCTTCAGCTTCTAGTTTTGCGCATCCTATATGAGTTGCGAGAAGGAGCCCGTCCCGAAGGGCTAGTGACTCGGCCGTTGCAGCATCAGATACATTTGGGATGTAATGTGTTGCTGCTGCTATGAAATGTCCCCATTCATCTCTGATGATTGCTCCTGTTGCCCCAGCCCTATCCTCTTCAACGAATGATGCATCCACATTTACTTTCAGAAAATCATGTCTGGGCTTAATCCATCTATGCTCTTCTTTTGGTCTTTCAACCCTTTTATCAGTTGCATGCCAGAAGTTGGTAGTCAAAGCCTTGATTGTCATTGCAGCTCTCCCTACTGGCTGAATATGTTCTCCTTTTTTTAGCTGTCTTCGTTGCCACCACAGGTACCATGCCGCCACCGCAACTAGTTCAGGGAACGGCAAGTCTGCCGAGGGAGTAGCTTCTGGTTTATCAAACAGCAGTTGTTCCATGTTAACTGAACCCGATCTATCCCTGCAGGTTGCTTTCCTGATATTGTCCAACAGACCCAACTCCTTCCATATCTCTTTAACCCGTTTGCAAGTGAATAGGCAATGCTGGATATCTTCAGCCCCCTGGTTACAGTTTAGACAATGCGCCTGTGTTGCAATATGCCGATTTGTAAGAACACCCATACATGGGAGGATACCATGCAAGACTTTCCATAGGAAGTGTTTAATCTTCCCCGGAACTTTAAGCTTCCAAAGACCACCCCAAGCTTCATTAACTTGCATACTACCTTGACCATTACTTGCATGTAGTTTCTGTCCAAATTTGTGTTCCCATGCTCTATGGTATGCAGATCTGACAGAGAAGGTGCTAGATTTGTTGTAATGCCATGCCACAAAATCATCCAGTCCATGCACATTTAGTGGAATCTGTAGGATGCGATATGCATCAACAGGGAAGAAGTTGTCATAGATCAATTCTTCGTCCCAGTGTCCAGTATAAGGATCAATGAGCTCGTCCACTTTTGATAGTAACATACGTCCTCTAGGTGTTATAACCTTTCGGTTGTTGCTTGTAGGGATCCAAGGGTCTGTCCATATATTTATGTTATGTCTTGTACCAACTCGCCAGATACAACCCCTTTTAAAGGTTTGAATTCCCGCCACAATGCTCTGCCAGGTGTATGAAGAGCCACTCTTTGGACCAGCCTTTAACAAATCACCATCTGGGAAATATTTTGCGCCAAGAACACGGGCACACAAAGATTCTGGGTTTTGGATTAGGCGCCAACACTGCTTTGCTAACATATCAAGGTTAAAGCTATGCACGTCCCTAAAACCAAGTCCTCCCATCCTCTTTGGTACACACATCTTCCACCACGCCATCCAGTGCATTTTCTTTTTCAGCTCATCATCTCCCCACCAGAAGCCCACAATTTCATCTGTTATAGCCTTGCAAATGTTCATCGGCAGGTTAAAAACTGACATGGCATAAGATGGGATTGCTTGTGCCACTGCTTTGATTAAGATCTCTTTACCTCCCAAAGATAGGAGTTTTTCTTTCCATCCCTTTAGTTTCTGGCATACTCTATCAACAAGATGCTGGAAGCAATCACTTCTGTCCACTCCAACCATTGTTGGTAACCCGAGATACTTGTCAGTTAAAGCCTCGGTTAATATATCCAGTGTACCACATATGTTTTCTCTTACTATAATTGTTGTATTGGGGCTAAAGAAGATACTGGATTTTCCCGTGGATACCATCTGGCCAGAACTTTGGCAATACATATCAAGTACCTGTTTCAAAGTGAGAGCACTTTCCTGATTTTCCTTCATTAAAATTAATGAATCATCTGCAAACAACAAATGTGAGACTGAAGGTGCATTTCTACAAACTTTCACTCCTTCCAGTCCCCCATTTTCTTCTTCTTGCAAGAGCATACTAGATAAACCTTCAGAGCAAATCAGAAATAGATACGGGGATAATGGATCCCCTTGTCTTAAACCCCGGGATGGTATTAGTTCCTCTGTTTCATCACCATTTACTCTGATTTTGTACCGTACTGAAGACATACATTCCATCATTACCTCCACCCAGTGCTCATGAAACCCCATTCGTTGCATCATTGATTCCAAAAATCCCCATTCAACCCTGTCATATGCCTTGTGCATATCCAATTTGACTGCACATAAACCAGCAGATCCATGTGTTTTTTTCTTTATGGCATGGAAGCATTCATAAGCCACAAGGACATTATCAGTGATAAGTCTTCCAGGAACAAACGCACTTTGTGTTGGTGAAATGACTTCTGGAAGAATCTTTTTCACCCTATTAGCCAACATCTTGGATATGATCTTATAAACAACATTACACAGGCTTATGGGACGGTACTGCATGATTGTTTCCGGTACCTGAACCTTCCAAATAAGAACAATGTTTGTAGAGTTCCAACCTTCAGGAATTCTTCTGGAGTTAACAGCTTCAAGTACTTCTTTGGTTAGTTCCTCCCGGATAATGTGCCAAAAGCGCTTAAAGAAAATAGCAAGATTGTTTGCAAAGTGAGATCTGAAGGCGGAAAGTGCAACGAAGTAAAAAGTGTAAGGCTGAAAATATGGTGTGGAGTAGACCCGGGGGCCATAGTGTTCACTAGAGGCTTCTCTCAAAATAGCAAATATCACGGTGGGTGAACAAATTACCGTCGAGCAATTGATAGAACCGCGCAAAGTCATGACGATATCTAAGGCAATGATCATACATATAGGCATCACGTCCGAGACAAGTAGACCGATACTTTCTGCATCTACTACTATTACTCCACACATCGACCGCTATCGAGCATGCATCTAGTGTATTGAGTTCATGACGAACAGAGTAACGCCTTAAGCAAGATGACATGATGTAGAGGGATAATCTCGAACCAATGATGAAAACCCCATCTTTTTACCCTTGATGGCAACAACACGACGCGTGCTTCGCTACCCCTTCTGTCACTGGGTGAGGTCACCGCACGGTATGAACCCAAAACCAAGCACTTCTCCCATTGCAAGAATCATAGATCTAGTTGGCCAGACAAAACCCACAACTCGAAGAGAATTAAAAGGATATGAAAACATGCATAAGACAGACCAGAAGAAACTCAAATAAGATTCATAGATAATCTGATCATAAATCCACAATTCATCGGATCTCGACAAACACACCGCAAAAGAAGATTACATCAGATAGATCTCCATGAAGATCATGGAGAACTTTGTATTGAAGATCCAAGAGAGAGAAGAAGCCATCTAGTTACTAGCTATGGACCCGTAGGTCTATGGTGAACTACTCACGCATCATCGGAGAGGTCATGGTGTTGATGAAGAAGCCCTCCGTATCCGAATCCCCCCTCCGGCAGGGCACCAGAACGTGCCCTAGATGGGATCTTGCGGAGACAGAAGCTTTCGGCGGCGGAAAAGTACTTTCGATGATCTCCTGATTTTTTAGGGATTTTTAGGGAATATATAGGCGCAACCCCTAGGGCAGAGGGCGCCCAGGGGGCCTGCTACTGCAACAAAAGACCTTCCAACGGTGCTAGAAATACGTGCTGACGGGAGATTATTCTTGTCTTGATACTCCTCAGCAACGGCACCAGGAATCTTTCTGCTATGGTTACGCCTTAAGGGACTTCCTAGGCAAATATGCAAATGATTCCCCTGTGGCCTTGGAGCCTTGCATTGGTGTTCCCTCGAAGTGGAAAGGGTGATGTAGCACAGCGGTGGTAAGTATTTCCCTCGGTTTTGAGAACCAAGGTATCGATCCAGTGAAGGAGTATCACAAGTACCTGCACAAACACAAAAAGCTTGCTCCCAATGCTATGAAGGGGTTGTCAATCCCTTATAGATTGTTTGCCAAGTGAGAACTGAAAGCAACAAAGTAACAAAGCAAAGTAAAAGCGAAAGTGGAAACGATAGGTGTGAATAGACCCGGGGGCCGTAGTGTTCACTAGTGGCTTCTATCATGAAAGCAAGTAGACGGTGGGTGAACAAATTACCGTCGAGCAATTGATAGAACCACGCAAAGTCGTGACGTCATCTATGGCAATGATTATATCTATAGGCATCACGTCCAAAACAAGTAGACCGATACTTTCTGCATCTACTACTATTACTCCACACGTCGACCGCTATCCAGCATGCATCTAGTGTATTAAGTCCAAAAGAACAGAGTAACGCCTTAAGCAAGATGACATGATGTAGATGGACAATCTCATATCTACGACAAATCCCATCTTGTTACCCTTGATGGCAACTACACGATGTGTGCCTTGCTGCCCCTACTGTCACTGAGAAAGGTCACCACACGGTAAGAACCCAAAACCAAGCACTTCTCCCATTGCAAGAATCATAGGTCTAGTTGGCCAAACAAAACCCAAGACTCAGAGAGACTTACAAGGATATCAAATCATGCATATAAGAAATCAGCAAAGACTCAAATATATATCATAGATAATCAGATCACAAATCCACAATTCATCGGATCTCGACAAACACACCGCCAAAGAGGATTACATCGGATAGATCTCCATGAAGATCATGGAGAACTTTGTATTGAAGATCCAAGAGAGAGAAGAAGCCATCTAGCTACTAACTACGGACCCGTAGGTCTGAAGTGAACTACTCACGAGTCATTGGAGGGGCGATGATGTTGATGTAGAAGCCCTCCAACTCCAAAGTCCCCTCCGGCAGGGCACCGGGAAGGGTCTCCAGATGAGATCTCGCGGAAACGGAAGCTTGCGGCGGCGGAAAAGTGTTTTCGTGGATTCCCTGATTTTTTTTCTGTATTTTAGGGAATATATAGGCGAAGGAGCTAGGTCAGGGGGCGCCAGGGAGGCCACAAGCCTGCTAGCCGCCGCCCCCTGGTGGTGGCTACACGGCTTATGTGACGTGAATGTTCAGATCCATTAGATTCAAAACAATAGTTTGCTATTGACGTGGAAACAATAATACTTCAAGCAAACTAGCTAGGTAATCATGAACTTTCAAAATAACAAGGCCAAAATAAAGTTATCCCTACAAAAGCATATAGTCTCGCTATGCTCTATCATCATTGCACAACAAATTTAAATCATGCACAACCCCGGTATTGGCCAAGTAATTGTTTTCACACCTTTACTTTCTCAAACCTTTTCAACTCTCACGCAATACATGAGCGTGAGCCATGGTTTTAACACTATAAGTGGTGTGGAGTGTGGTGGAGGTTGCAAGACAAACAAGGAGAAGATGATCACATTAACTAGGCATATCAATGAGCTGTGGAGATGCTCATCAATAGATATCAATGTGAATGAGTAGGGATTGCCATACAAATGATGCACTAGAGCTAAGAGTATGTGAAAGCTCTTAAAGAAAACTAGTGGGTGTGCATCCAACTTGCTTGCTCACGAAGACCTAAGGCAAATTTGAGGAAGCCTATCATTGGAATATACAAGCCAAGTTATGTAATGAAAATTTCCTAGTAGCTATATGGTGGAGAAAAAACGAGAGACTCTCAATCATGAAGATCATGGTGCTTAATAAGCACAAGTGTGGAAGGATAGTAACATTGTCCCTTCTCTCTTTTTCTCTCATCATTTTTTTGGTGGGCTCTTTGGCCTCTTTTTTTTGGTGGGCATCTTTGGCCTCTTTTATTTCCTCACATGGGACAATGCTCCATCAATGATGATCATCACACTTTCAACTCAAAACTTAGAGCAACGATGACTCTATATGGAATGCCTTCGGTAGTGTACCGTGACAATGATCTAGCATGTCATAGACATTAATGGAAACATCATGCTAGCTATCTTACGATCATGCAATGGCAATGTAGAAGTGGTGGCACATGTCATGGTGGTAGTTGCATGTCAATATATCTCGGAATGACTTTGAAAAACCAATAATAGGTAGGTATGGTGGCTATTTTGAGGGAGGCTAATGGTGGGTTTTGTGCACCGGCGAAAGTTGCACGGCACTAAGAAGATAGTGATGGTGGAAGGTGAAAGTGCATCTAAACCATGGACTCAACATTAGTCATGAAGAACTCATATACTTGTTGCAAAAGTTTTAATAGTAATCGAAACAAAGCATTCAACGCATACTCCTAGGGGAAGGTTGGTAGGTATAAACCATCGCGCGATCCCGACCTCCACACAAAGGATGACAATCAATAGACTAATCATGCTCAGATTTCATCACATAGCGGTTCACCATACGTGCATGCTACGGGAATCACTAACTTTAACACAAGTATTTCTAGATCCACAACACCTTACTAGCATAACTTCAATATTACCACAACCACAACTCAAAACTAATTGAGATGAATCAAACTTGTCTAACTATTCAATGCACATGAAGGTGGAAGTTTTCATATCCCTTTGGATAACTACCCCTTTTGAGACTACTTTCATAGCATAGATCAACTACCAAGCCACGCACCGCCGTGCTCTAAAAGATATAAGTGAAGAACATAGAGCAAAATCAACTAGCTCAAAAGATATAAGTGAAGCACATGTGAGCTGAATTGTCTACCAAAGGATATAAGTGAAGCTCGACAAAATCATGGTGAGTGCATGTCTCTCTATCTCTAGGTGTGCAGCAAGGATGATTGTGACACAACAAAAATAAAATACTCCTAAGATACAAGAAGCTCCAAGCAAAAACACATAACATGTGGCGAATAAAAATATAGCCGCAAGTAACGTTACAGATGGATTGAAGACGAAAGAGGGGATGCCTTCCCGGGGCATCCCCAAGCTTAGGCTTTTACGGCATCCTTGAATCATCTTGGGGTGCCTTGGTCATCCCCAAGCTTGAGCTCTTTCCACTCTTTATGTTTTTGTCCATAATAACTTCACCCAAAACTTGAAAACTTCACAACACGAAACTTAAACAGAAACTCGTGAAAACATTAGTATAAGAAAGCAAACCACCACTTCCTTAGGTACTGTAGCAAACTTAGATTCTACTTATGTTGATGTTGGGTTACTGTATTTTCAATCTTCCATGGCTAATACCCCCCGATACTATCCATAGTTTCATCAAAATAAGCAACCAACACAACAAAAACAGAATCTGTTAACAGCAGACCAGTCTGTAGCAATCTGTATACTTTGTATACTTCTGGTACTTCAAAAATTCTGAAAACTTACGACAGTCTGAAGAGTTTGCGTAGAAATCAGCAGCAAAAGAATCAACTCAAAAGCTTTTACAGAACGAAAATGAAAATTCTTTTCGTAAGCAGAAAGTTTCTGTCTTTTCCAACATGACCAAACGATCATCCCCAAGACTAATCATAACGGTTTTGCTTGGCACAAACGCAAAAAGAAACACAAAAAACATAATCATAACAGAATTATGAAAGTGTGGAAAACACAAAATATAAAGAAAAAGGATAGATTTTTTGGGTTGCCTCCCAACAAGCGCTTTTGTTTAACGCCCTTAGCTAGGCAAAAGGTGATGGAATCTAAGTCTAACATTCTTCCTATGCATAGGCATTTTATAGAAAAACAGATTGTCAAGACAACCAATAGTTACCATATGCAAGGAAGAAGAAAGAGACAATATCAATCTCAACATGAGAGGTAATTTGGTAACATGAAAGTTCCTACCACAATATTTTCCTCTCTCATAATAATTACATGTGGGATCATAATTGAATTCAACTATATAACTATCACATAGGATATTCTTTTCATGATCCACATGCATGCAAAGTTGATGGTCTTCAAAAATAGTGGGATTATCATCAACTAAATTCATGACTTTTCCAATCCCACTTTCAATATTATTGCAAATATCATATTCATCATTGGGCTTAAACAAATTTTCAAGATCATAAGAAAAATCATTACCCCAATCATGATCATTGCAACAAGTAGTGGACACAGCAAAACTAGCATCCCCAAGCTTAGGGTTTTGCATATTTTTAGCATGATTGTCACTAATATAATTTATAGTGAAACCATTGCAATCATGCTTTTCATTCAAGGAGCCCTCGTGAATCACTTCGTAAGTTTCTTCATCACGATTTTCAGATTCACGCATCTCAAGCAAAACTCCATAAAGATAGTCAAGTGCACTCAATTCACTAGCAATTGGTTCCACATAAGTGGATCTTTTAAAGAGATTAGCAAGTGGATGAGGATCCATATCACTAGATTTTCAGCAAGTGAAGATGCAAGCATATTGAAGGCACATGGCACACAAGCGAACAGAAAACAAGCGAGAGAAAAGGGCGACCGAAAAAGGCAAACGAAAAAGGCAAATATGAAGTGGGGGAGAGGAAAACGAGAGGCAACTGGCAAAAAAGATAAATGCAAGAGATGAGTTTGTGACACCTACTTGGATAGATCTCTCCTTCCCCGACAACGGCGCCAGAAATACTTCTGCTACTGCAACAAAAGACCTTCCAACGGTGCCAGAAATACGTGCTGACGGGAGACTATTCTTGTCTTGATACTCCTCAGCAACGGCACCAGGAATCTTTCTGCTACGGTTACGCCTTAAGGGACTTCCTAGGCAAATATGCAAATGATTCCCCCGTGGCCTTGGAGCCTTGCGTTGGTGTTCCCTCGAAGTGGAAAGGGTGATGTAGCACAGCGGTGGTAAGTATTTCCCTCGGTTTTGAGAACCAAGGTATCGATCCAGTGAAGGAGTATCACAAGTACCTGCACAAACACAAAAAGCTTGCTCCCAATGCTATGAAGGGGTTGTCAATCCCTTATAGATTGTTTGCCAAGTGAGAACTGAAAGCAACAAAGTAACAAAGCAAAGTAAAAGCAAAAGTGGAAACGATAGGTGTGAATAGACCCCGGGGCCGTAGTGTTCACTAGTGGCTTCTATCATGAAAGCAAGTAGACGGTGGGTGAACAAATTACCGTCGAGCAATTGATAGAACCGTGCAAAGTCGTGACGTCATCTATGGCAATGATTATATCTATAGGCATCACGTCCAAAACAAGTAGACCGATACTTTCTGCATCTACTACTATTACTCCACACGTCGACCGCTATCCAGCATGCATCTAGTGTATTAAGTCCAAAAGAACAGAGTAACGCCTTAAGCAAGATGACATGATGTAGATGGACAATCTCATATCTACGACAAATCCCATCTTGTTACCCTTGATGGCAACTACACGATGTGTGCCTTGCTGCCCCTACTGTCACTGAGAAAGGTCACCACACGGTAAGAACCCAAAACCAAGCAGTTCTCCCATTGCAAGAATCATAGATCTAGTTGGCCAAACAAAACCCAAGACTCAGAGAGACTTACAAGGATATCAAATCTTGCATATAAGAAATCAGCAAAGACTCAAATATATATCATAGATAATCAGATCACAAATCCACAATTCATCGGATCTCGACAAACACACCGCCAAAGAGGATTACATCGGATAGATCTCCATGAAGATCATGGAGAACGTTGTATTGAAGATCCAAGAGAGAGAACAAGCCATCTAGCTACTAACTACGGACCCGTAGGTCTGAAGTGAACTACTCACGAGTCATTGGAGGGGCGATGATGTTGATGTAGAAGCCCTCCAACTCCAAAGTCCCCTCCGGCAGGGCACCGGGAAGGGTCTCCAGATGAGATCTCGCGGAAACGGAAGCTTGCGGCGGCGGAAAAGTGTTTTCATGGATTCCCTGATTTTTTTTCTGTATTTTAGGGAATATATAGGCGAAGGAGCTAGGTCAGGGGGCGCCAGGGAGGCCACAAGCCTGCTAGCCGCCGCCCCCTGGTGGTGGCTACAGGGCTTGTGGGCCCCCTGTAGCTCTCCTCGTTTGGCCCTGAAGCCCCCTGATCTTCTTCCGTTCGGGAAAAAATTATTTCGAGGATTTTATTCCGTTTGGACTCCGTTCCAAAATCAGATCTGAAAAGAGCCAAAAACACACAAAAAACAGGAACTGGCACTTGGCACTGAATTAATAAATTAGTCCCAAAAAAGATATAAAAGATACATAAAACATCCAAAGATGACAAGATAACATCATGAAACCATCAAAAATTATAGATACGTTTGAGACGTATCAGGGCCCACAAGCCTGTGGGTCGCGGCCTCCCCCCTAGCCGCGGGGTGGGCGCTTGTGGGGCCCCTAAGGCTCCCCTGCCTTGGTTGTCAAGCTTGCCGATCTTCTTCCATTACGGAAAAAATGTTTTCGGGGATTTTCTTCCGTTTGGACTGTGTTTCAAAATCTCCTATGAAAGGGGGTCAAAAACATGGAAAACAGGAACTGGCACTTGGCACTGAGTTAATAAGTTAGTCCCCAAAAATATATAAAAGGCATGCAAAACATCCAAAGTTTGACAAGATAAAAGCATGAAACCATCAAAAATTATAGATACGTTGGAGACCTATCAGTCCGCGTAAGCGGACCCCGGAGCTCTTTGGACGTTCGATCAGAGTGGACCTAAAATTAGTGAGTAATACTATAGAAAACTGGCTAGAATGGAGAAAAACTGTGAGTTGACAAGTTCCTCTTAACCGGACCCTGGGGTTCCCCGAACGTTTGGATCGGCCCGGGACCCAAAATCTGTGAGTAATAGTATACAAAACAGGCGAGAATAGGCCAAAGGTGCGAGTTTTGACGATTTCCCCGTAACTGTACTCTGGGGTTCCCCTGACGTTTAAAACGCAACGGGACACAAAATGAGTGAGTAATAGAAAAGCAAACTGGCCAGAATAGGCCAAATCTGCGATTTTGACTAGTTCCCGGTAACCTAACCCCGGAGTTTCCCGGACGTTCGGGTCTCAGCGGGACCCAAAATGAGTGAGTAATAGTATAGAAAACTGGCGAGAATAGGCCAAATCTGCGAGTTTTGACGAGTTACCCGTAACCGGACCCCGAGATTCCACACTTGTCTGGGTCGCCCCAGGACTCAAAATTAGTGAGTAATAGTATAGAAAACTGGCCAGAATAGGGCAAAGCTGTGAGTTTTGACGAGTTCACCGTAACCGGACCTTGGAGTTTCCCGGTCATTCGGATTGCCTCGTGACCCAAAATTAGTGAGTAATAGTACAACAAACTAGCGAGAATAGACCAAATCTATGAGTTTCGACGAGGTACCCATAAAGGGACCCCGGAATTCCCCGGACGTTTGGATCAGTGAGTAATAGTATAGAAAGTTGGTTAGAATAGGTCAAATCTGCGAGTCTTGACGAGCTCCCCGTAACCGAACCCCGGAGTTCCCCGAACGTTCGGATCGCAATCGGAACCAAAATTAGTGAGTAATTGTATGGAAAACACGCCAGAACAGGCCAAATCTGTGAGTCTTGACAAGTTCCCTCTAACCGGACCCCGGGGTTCCACGGACGTCCGAGTCGCCCAGGACTCAAAATCAGTGAGTAATAGTATAGAGAACTAGCCAGAATAGGCCAAATCTATGAGTTTTGGCGAGGTCCCCGTAAGCGGACCCTGGAGTTCCTCGGAAGTTCGGATTGCGGTGGGACCCAAGATCTGTGAGTAATAGTATTGAATATTGGCCACAACAAGCCAAAACTGTGAATTTAGACGAGTTCCGCTTTACCGGAATCCAAAGTTCCCCGAACGCTCGGATCGCAGCGGGACCGAGTAAGAAAACTGGGCAAAATAGGTTAAATCTGCGAGTTTTGACCAGTTCTCCGTAACCGTACACCATGGTTCCCCGAATGTTTGAATCGCGACGAGACCCAAAATCAGTGACTTATAGAAAACTGGAAGAATAGGCCAAAGTTGTGAATTTTGACGAGTTCCAAGTAACCGAATCCCGGGGTTCCCGGACGTTCGGATCACGCGTGACCCAAAATCAGTGAGTGATAGTATAGAAAACTGGCGAGAGTAGGCCAAATCTACGAGATTTGGTGAGTTCCCCATGACCGGACCCCGGGTTCGACGGACGCCCGGGTAGCCCTGGGACTCAAAATAAGTGAGTAATATTATAGAAAACTAGAGAGAATAGGCCAAATATGCGAGTTTTGACGAGTTCTCCATAACCGCACACCAGGGTTCCCCGAATGTTTGAATCGCGATGAGACCCAAAATTAGTGACTTATAGGAAATTGGCCGAAATAGGCCAAAGTTGTGAGTTTTGACGAGTTCCCTCTAACCGAATCCTGGGATTCCCCGGACGTTCGGATCACGAGGGACCCAAAATCAGTGAGTAATAGTATAGAAAACCGGCGAGAATAGGCCAAATCTATGAGATTCGGTGATTTCCCCATGATCGGACCCTGGGATCCACGGTCGCCCGGGTCGCCCTGGGACTCAAAATGAGTGAGTAACAGTATAGAAAACTGGCCAGAATAGGCCAAATCTATGAGATTTGGTGAGGTCCCGGTAAGTGGAATCAGGAGTTCCCCGGACGTTAGGGTCAGAGTGGGACCCAAAGTTAGTGAGTAATACCATAGAAAATAGGGCAGAATAGGCCAAATCTGCAAGTTTTGATGAGTTCCCCGTAACTGTACTCCAGGGTTCTACAGACGTTCGAAACGCAACGAGACCCAAAATCAGTGAGTAAGAGCAAAGAAAACAAGCCACAATAGGCAAAATATAAGAGTTTGACGAGTTCCCTGTAACTCGACCCTAAGGTTCCTCGGACGTATGGGTCACAGTGGGACCCAAAATCAGTGAGTAATAATATAGAAAACTAGCGAGATTAGGCCAAATCTGTGAGTTTTGACGAGTTGCCCGTAATAGGACCCCGGGGTTCCACGGACGTCCGGCTCATGCTCGGACTCAAAATCAATGAGTAATAGTATAGAAAACTAGGAAGAATAGGCCAAAGCTATGAGTTTTGGTGAGGCCCCCGTAAGTGGACCCGGATTTCCACGACGTTCAGATCGCAGTGTGACCCAAAATTAGTGAGGAATAGTATAGAAAACTAGCCAGAATAGGCCAAATTTGCGAGTCTTGACGAGTTCCCCGTAACCGTACCCCGGGGTTACACGGACGTCCGGGTTGCCCTGGGACTCAAAATCAGTGAGTAATAGTATAGAAAACTGGCCAGAATAGGCGAAATCTATGAGTTTTGGTGAGGTCCCCGTAAGCGGACACTGGAGTTCACCGGACGTTCGGATCATAGTGGGACACAAAATCAGTGAGTAGTAGTATTGAATACTGGCTAGAACAAGCCAAAGTTGTGAGTTTTGATGAGTTCCCCTTAACCGCACCCCAAAGTTCCCTCAATGCTCGGACCGCACCAGGACCCAAAATTAGTGAGTAAGAAAACTCGCAATAATAGGCCAAATTTGTGAGTTTTGAGGAGTTCCCCGTAACGGTACATCGGGGTTCCCCGAACATTTGAATCGCGACGAGACCCAAAACTAGTGACTAATAGTATCGAAAACTAGCCAAAATTGGCCAGAATTGTGAGTTTTGACGAGTTCTCCGTAACCGGTCCTTGGAGTTCCCCGTTCGTTCGGATCGCCTTGGGACCCAAAATTAATAAGTAATAGTATATAAAACTAGCCTGAATAGGCCAAATCTATGAGTTTCGGCGAGGTACTCGCAAAGGGAACCCGAAATTCGTAGGACGTTCGGATCGCAGCGGGACCCAAAATAAGTGAGTAGTAGTATGGAAAGCTAGTCAGAATAGGCCAAATCCGCGAGTCTTGATGAGTTCCCCGCAACTGGCCCCCGGGGTTCCATGGACATCCGAGTCGTCGTGGGACTCAAAATCAGTGAGTAATAGTATGGAAAAATGTCAGAATAGGCCAAATCTATGAGGTTTGGCGAGGCCCCTATAAGCGAACCCCGTAGTTCCCTGGACGTTCAGATCGCAGTGGGACCCAAAATAAGTGAGTAATAGTATAAAAAACTAGCGAGAATAGGCCAAATTTGTGAGTCTTGACGAGTTCCCCGTAGCCGGACCCCGGGATTCCATGGACGTCCGGGTCGCCTCGGGACTCAAAATCAGTGAGTAATAGTACAGAAAACTAGCCAGAATAGGCCAAATCTATGAGTTTTGGCGGGGTTCCCGTAAGTGGACCTTTGGAGTTCCCCGGACGTTCGGATAGTAGTGGGACCCAAAATCAGTGAATAATAGTATTGAATACTGGCCAGAACAAGCGAAAGCTGTGAATTTGACGAGTTCCCCTTAACCGGAATCCAAAGTTCCCCGAACACTCGGATCATAGCGGGACCCAAAATTAGTGTGTAAGAAAACCGGCCAAAATACGCCAAATCTGCGAGTTTTGACGAGTTCCCCGTAACCGTACACCGGGGTTCCTCGAATGTTTGAATCGCAACGATACCCAAAATGAGGACTAATAGTATAGAAAATTGGCCATAATACGCCAAAGTTGTGAGTTTTGACGAGTTCTGTGTAACCGAACCCGACGGTACCCCGAACGTTCGGATCACGCGGGTCCCAAAATCAGTGAGTAATAGTATAGAAAATTGGGTAGAATAGGCAAAATCGGCGAATTTTGAAGAGTTCCCCATGACCGGACCCCGGGGTTCCACGGAAGTCCGGGTCGCCCCGGGACTCAAAATCAGTGAGTAATAGTATAGAAAACTGGGCAGAATAGGCCAAATCTATGAAATTTGGTGAGGTCCCCGTAAGTGGACCCCGGAGTTCCCTGGACGTTAGGATCATAGTGGGACCCAAAATTAGTGAGTAATAGTATGGAAAACTGCCCAGAAAAGGAAAAACTGTGAGTTTTTACAAGTTCCTCTTAACCGGACCTTGGTGTTCCCCGAACGTTTGGATCGAACTGGGACCCAAAATCAGTGAGTAATAGTAAACGAAACATGCCACAATAGACCAAATTTGCGAGTATTGATGAGTTCCCCGTAACTGTACTCTAGGGTTCCCAAAGCATTCGAAACACAGCGGGACACAATATGAGTGAGTAATAGAAAAGAAAACTGGCCAGAATAGGCTAAATTTGCGAGTTTTGACGAGTTCCTTGTAATCGGACCCCGGGGTTCCCTGAATATTTGAATCGCGACGATACCCAAAATGAGTGACTAATAGTTTAGAAAACTGGCAAGAATAGGCCAAAGTTGTGAGTTTTGACGAGTTTCCTGTAACCGAACCACGGGAATCCCAGAATGTTTGGATCATGCGGGACCCAAAATCATAGAGTAATAATATAGAAATATGACTAGAATAGGCCAAATCTGCGATTTTTGAAGAGTTCCCCATCACCGGACCCCACGGACGTCCGGGTCGCCCGAGGACTCAAAATCCGTGAGTAATAGTATAGAAAACTGGCCAGAATAGGCCAAATCTATGAGTTTTGGTGAGTCCCCCGTAAGCGGACTCCATAGTTCCCCGCGCATTCGGATCACAGTGGGACCCAAAATAAGTGAGTTATAGTATAGAAAACTAGCGAAAATTGGCCTAATCTGTGAGTCTTGAGGAGTTCCCAGTAACCTGACCCCGGGGTTCCATGGACGCCCGGGTCGCCCCGGGACTGAAAGTCAGTGAGTAATAGTATAGAAATCTCGCAAGAATAGGCCAAATCTATGAGTTTTGGCGAGGTCCGCGTAAGTGGACCCTAGAGTTCCCCGAACATTCGGATAGCCCCGGGACCCAAAATCAGTGAGTAATAGTATTGAATACTGGCTAGAATAGGCCAAAGCTATGAATTTTGACGAGCTCCCCATAACCGGAATCCAAACTTCCCCGAACGCTCGGATCGCAGCGGGACCCAAAATTAGTGTGTAAGAAAATTGGCCAAAATATGCCAAATCTACGAGTTTTGACGAGTTCCCTGTAATCGTACACCAGGGTTCCCCGAATGTTTGAATCGCGACCATACCCAAAATCAGTGACTAATAGTATAGAAAACTAGCGAGAATAGGCCAAATCTGCGAGTTTTGACGTATTCCCTGTAACTCAACCCCGGGGTTCCCCGGACGTTCGGATCACGCGGGACCCAAAATCAATGAGTAATACTGTAGAAAACATGCTAGAATAGGGCAAATGTGCGAGTTTTGAAGAGTTCCCCATGACCCCACCCTCGGGTTCCACGGACGTCCGAGTTGCCCCGGGACTCAAAATCAGTGAGTAATAGTATAGAAAACTCGCCATAATAGGCCAAATCTATGAGATTTGGTGAGGTCCCCGTAATTGGACCCCGGAGTTCCCCGGATGTGGATCATAGTGGGACCCAAAATTAGTGAGTAATAATATAGAAAACTGGCCAGAAAAGGGCAAAACTATGAGTTTTGACGAGTTCCTCTTAACCGGACCCTAGGGTTCCCCGAACGTTTGGATCGAGCCGGGACCCAAAATCAGTGAGTAATAGTATACAAACCATGCCAGAATAGGCCAGATATGCGAGTTTTGACGAGCTCCCCGTAATTGTACTCTGGGGTTCCCCAGACGTTCGGAACGCACCAGGAGACAAAATGAGTGAGTAATAGAGAAGAAAACTGGTTAGAATAGGCCAAATGTGTGAGTTTTTACGAGTTCCCTATAATCGGACCCTAGGGTTCCCCAGACGTTCGGGTCATAGCGGGACCCAAAATCAGTGAGTAATAGTATACGAAACTTACGAGAATAGGTCAAATCTGGGAGTTTTCGAAAGTTCCCCGTAACCGGACACCAGGGTTCCCCGGACGTTCGGGTCGCAGCGGGATCCACAATCCTAAACCCTAAATCTGTGAGTCTTGTCGAGTTCCCTCTAACCGGACCCCGGGGTTCCACGGACGTCCAGGTTGCCTCGAGACTCAAAATCAGTGAGTAATAGTATAGAGAACTCGCCAGAATAGGCCAAATCTTTGAGTTTTGGCGAGGTCCCCGTAAGCGGTCCCTCGAGTTCCTCGCACGTTCGGATCGCAGTGGGACCCAAGATTAGTGAGTAGTGTTATTGAATACTGGCCACAACAAGCCAAAACTGTGAATTTAGACGTGTTCCCCTTAATCGGAATCCAAAGTTCCCCGAACGCTCGGATCGCAATGGGACCCGAGTAAGAAAACTGGCCAAAATAAGCCAAATCTACGAGTGTTGATGAGTTCTCGATAACTGCACACCAGGGTTCACCGAATGTTTGAATCGCGACGAGACCCAAAATCAGTGATTTATAGAAAACTGCCCATAATAGGCCAAAGTTATGAGTTTTGAGGAGTTCCCTGTAATTGAATCCCTCGGTTCCCGCACCTTCAGATCACGCGAGGCCCAAAATCAGTGAGTAATAGTATAGAAAACTGGCGAGAGTAGGCCAAATCTATGAGATTAGGTGAGGTCCCCGTAAGCGGACCCCGGGTTGCAGGTGTTGGGTAACGTAGCATAAAATCAAAATTTTCCTACGCATATTCAGATCTTCCTATGGAGAGACCAGCAACGAGAGAGGGGTAAGAGCATCTTCATACCTTTGAAGATCGCTAAGTGGAAGCGTTGCTAGAACGCGGTTGATGGAGTCGTACTCGTAGCGATTCCGATCTAGTGCCGAACAACGACACCTCCGTGTTCAACACACGTGCAGCCCGGTGACGTCTCCTGCACCTTGATCCAGCAAGGAGGAGGGAGAGGTTGGGGAAGAACTCCAGCAACACGACGGCGTGGTGTCGATGGAGAGACGAGGTCTCCCGGCAGGGCTTCGCCAAGCACCGGCGGAGAGGAGGAGGAAGAAGAGCAGCGCTGCGCCGAGAGAGAGAGGGAAAAACCGTGTGTCTCAATGGCCAAAAGTGCCCGATATATATAGGGGGAGGGGAGAGGGGGTGCCACCCCTAGGGTGGGAGCGGCAGCCCCCCCAGATGGGAGGTGCGGCGGCCAGAGGGGGGAGGAGGGGGTGGCGCACCATCTGGTGGGCCTTAGGCCCACCTGGCCTAGGGTTTGCCCCCCTTTTCTCTCCCTTGCGCAATGGGATGAGTGGGGAGGCGCACCAGCCCACCTAGGGGCTGGTTTGCACCCCACTTGGCCCACCTTATCTCCCGGGGTCGTTGCCCCCCTTCGGTGGTCCCCCGGGGCCACCTCCGGTGGTCCCGGTGGTCCCGGTACGTTACCGGTGATGCCCGAAACACTTCCGGTTTCCGAAACCATCCGTCCTATATATCAATCTTTATCTCCGGACCATTCCGGAGCTCCTCGTGACGTCCGGGATCTCATCCGGGACTCCGGACAACTTTCAGTAACCTTGTATAACAATTCCCTATAACCCTAGCGTCATCGAACCTTAAGTGTGTAGACCCTACGGGTTCGGGAGACAGGCAGACATGACCGAGACACCTCTCTGGCCAATAACCATCAGCGGGGTCTGGATACCCATGGTGGCTCCCACTTGCTCCATGATGATCTCATCGGATGAACCACGATTTGGGGTAGTTCCGCTTCCAGTGACCCTTTCCCATGCAATAGAAGCACTCAGTCTCGGGCTTGGGTCCATTCTTTTTCTTCTTCCCCTTGCCTTTCTTGAAACTAGTGGTCTTGTTGACCATTAACACTTGATGCTCTTTCTTGATTTCTACTTCTGCAGATTTGAGCATCGAGTACAACTCGGGAATGGTCTTCTCCATCCCTTGCATGTTGTAGTTAAGCACAAAGCCTTTGTAGCTTGGTGGGAGAGACTGGAGGATTCTGTCAATTATAGCATCATCCGAAAGTTCGACTCCAAGTGAAGTCAGACGACCGTGTAACCCAGACATTTTGAGTATGTGCTCACTGACAAAACTATTCTCCTCCATCTTACAGCTAAAGAACTTGTCGGAGACTTCATATCTCTCGACACGGGCATGAGCTTGAAAAACTAGCTTCAGCTCCTGGAACATCTCATATGCTCCGTATTGCTCAAAACGCCTTTGGAGCCCCGTTTCTAAACTGTATAACATGCCACACCTGACCAGAGAGTAGTCATCACTCCTCGTTTGCCAGACATTTAGAATGTCCTGGGCTGCTGCGGGAGCGGGAGGGTCACCTAGCGGCGCATCAAGGACATAAGCCTTTTTAGCTGCTTCAAGGATGAGCTTCAAGTTGCGAACCCAGTCCGCATAGTTGCTACCATCATCTTTCAGCTTGTTTTTCTCTAGGAATGCGTTGAAATTGAGGTTGACGTTGGACATCTACAATATTTATAAAGACAACTTTTAGACTAAGTTCATGACAATTAAGTTCATTTAATCAAATTAAGTATGAACTCCCACTTAAATCGACATCCCTCTAGTCATCTAAGTGATACACGATCCATGTTGACTAACCCGTGTCCGATCATCACGTGAGACGGACTAGTCACCATGGTGAGCAACTCCATGCTGATCGTATTCAACCATACGACTCATGTTCGACCTTTCGGTCTCTTGTATTCGAGGTCATGTCTGTACATGCTAATCTCGTTGAGTCAACCTAGGTGTTTCGCGTGTGTAAATCTGGCTTACACCCGTTGTATGCGAACATTAGAATCTATCACACCCGATCATCACGTGGTGCTTCGAGACAATGAACCTTTGCAACGGTGCACACTTAGGGGAATACGTTCTCGAAATTTTAAGAGGGATCATCTTATTATGCTACCGTCGTTCTAAGCAATAAGATGTAAAACATGATAAACATCACAATGCATTCATATAGTGACATGATATGGCCATTATTATCTTTGCTCTTTCGATCTCCATCTTCAGGCATCGCATGATCATCATCGTCACCGGCGTTACACCATGATCTCCATCATCGTGTCTCCGTGAAGTCGTCATGCCAACTACTACTATCACCACTACTGTAGCTAACCGTTAGCAATGAAGTAAAAGTAGTAAGCACATGGCGTTGCATCTCATACAATAAATTAAGACAACTCCTATGGCTCCTGCCGGTTGTCATACTCATCGACATGCAAGTCGTGAAACCTATTACAATAACATGATCATCTCATACATCATACATGCAACATCACAACTTTGGCCATATCACATCACATGTCAAACCCTGCAAAAACAAGTTAGACGTCCTCTAATTGTTGTTGCAAGTTTTACGTGGCTGATTTGGGTTTCTAGCAAGAACGCCTTCTTACCTACGTGACAGACACAACGATGATATGCCAAAGCTATTTACCCTTCATAAGGACCCTTTTCATCAAATCCAATCCGACTAGAGTAGGAGAGACAGACACCCGCTAGCCACCTTTATGCACGGTGTGCATGTGTGTCGGTGGAACCAGTCTCACGTAAGAGTACGTGTAAAGTCGGTCCGGGCCGCTTCATCCCACAATACCACCGGAAAAGAATAAGACTAGTAGCGGCAAGCAAATTGACAAATCATTGCCCACAACTTTTGTGTTCTACTCATGCATAGAATCTACGCATAGAAAACCTGGCTCGGATGCCACTGTTGGGTAACGTAGCATAAAATCAAAATTTTCCTACGCATATTCAGATCTTCCTATGGAGAGACCAGCAACGAGAGAGGGGTAAGAGCATCTTCATACCTTTGAAGATCGCTAAGCGGAAGCGGTGCTAGAACGCGGTTGATGGAGTCGTACTCGTAGCGATTCCGATCTAGTGCCGAACAACGCCACCTCCGAGTTCAACACACGTGCAGCCCGATGACGTCTCCTGCACCTTGATCCAGCAAGGAGGAGGGAGAGGTTGGGGAAGAACTCCAGCAACACGACGGCGTGGTGTCGATGGAGAGACGAGGTCTCCCGGCAGGGCTTCGCCAAGCACCGGCGGAGAGGAGGAGGAAGAAGAGCAGGGCTGCGCCGAGAGAGAGGGAAAAACCGTGTGTCTCAATGGCCAAAAGTGCGCGATATATATAGGGGAGGGGAGAGGGGGTGACACCCCTAGGGTTCCCACCCTAGGGGGTGCGGAAGCCCCCCCAGATGGGAGGTGCGGCGGCCAGAGGGGGGAGGAGGGGGTGGCGCACCATCTGGTGGGCCTTAGGCCCACCTCGCCTAGGGTTTGCCCCCCCTTTTCTCTCCCTTGCGCAATGGGCTGAGTGGGGAGGCGCACCAGCCCACCTAGGGGCTGGTTTCCACCCCCACTTGGCCCACCTTATCTCCCGGGGTCGTTGCACCCCTTCGGTGGTCCCCCGGGGCCACCTCTGGTGGTCCCGGTGGTCCCGGTACGTTACCGGTGATGCCCGAAACACTTCCGGTATCCGAAACCATCCGTCCTATATATCAATCTTTACCTCCGGACCATTCCGGAGCTCCTCGTGACGTCCGGGATCTCATCCGGGACTCCGAACAACTTTCGGTAACCTCGTATAACAATTCCCTATAACCCTAGCGTCATCGAACCTTAAGTGTGTAGACCCTACGAGTTCGGGAGACAGGCAGACATGGCCGAGACACCTCTCTGGCCAATAACCATCAGCGGGGTCTGGATACCCATGGTGGCTCCCACTTGATCCACGATGATCTCATCGGATGAACCACGATGTCAAGGATTCAATCAATCCCGTACACGATTCCCTTTGTCTGTCGATATAGAACTTGCCCGAGATTCGATCGTCGGTATACCTATACCTTGTTCAATCTCGTTACCGGTAAGTCTCTTTACTCATTCCGTAGCACGTCATCGTGTGACTAACTCCTTAGTCACATTGAGCTCATGATGATGTTCTACCGAGTGGGCCCAGAGATACCTCTCCGTCAGACGGAGTGACAAATTCCGATCTCGATTCGTACCAACCCAACAGATACTTTCGGAGGTACCCGTAGTGCACCTTTATAGTCACCCAGTTACGTTGTGCCGTTTGATACACCCAAAGCACTCATACGTTATCCGGGAGTTGCACAATCTCATGGTCGAAGGAAAAGATACTTGACATTAGAAAAGCATTAGCATACGAACAATACGATCTAGTTCTAGGCTTAGGATTGGGTCTTGTCCATCACATCATTCTCCCAATGATGCGATCCCGTTATCAATGACATCTAATGCCCATGATCAGGAAACCATGATCATCTATTGACTAACAAGCTAGCCAACTAGAGGCTTGCTAGGGACACATTGTGATCTATTTATTCGCACATGTATTACTGTTTCCTGTTAATACAATTATAGCATGAACAATAGACGATTATCATGAACAAGGAAATATGTAATAACCATTTTATTATTGCCTCTAGGGCATATTTCCAACAGTCTCCCACTTGCACTAGAGTCAGTAATCTAGTTACATTGTGATGTATCGAACACCCATAGCATTATGGTGTTGATCATGTTTTGCTCGTGGAAGAGGTTTAGTCAACGGGTCTGCAATATTCAGATCTGTGTGTACTTTACAAATATCTATCACTCCACTCTGGACATGGTCCTGGATGGAGTTGTAGCGGCGCTTGATGTGCTTCGTCTTCCGGTGAAACCTGGGCTCCTTGGCTATGGCAATGGCTCCAGTGTTATCACAGAAGAGTGTCATAGGACCCGACGCGCTTGGAACCACTCCAAGGTCGGTGATGAGCTCCTTCATCCAAATTCCTTCATGAGCCGCTTCTGAAGCAGCTATGTACTCCGCTTCACATGTAGATGCTGCCACGACTTCTTGCTTGCTGCTGCACCAGCTCACTGCCCCACCATTCAACACATATACGTATCCGGTTTGTGACTTAGAGTCATCCGGATCTGTGTCGAAGCTAGCGTCGACGTAACCCTTTACGACGAGCTCTTCGTCACCTCCATAAACAAGAAACATTTCCTTAGTCCTTTTCAGGTACTTAAGGATATTCTTGACCGCTGTCGAGTGTTCCGTACCGGGATCATTTTGGTACCTCCCTACCAAACTTATGGCAAGGTTTATATCAGGTATGGTACACAGCATGGCATACATTAGAGAGCCCACGGCTGAAGTGTAGGGGACAAAACTCATCTTCTCTCTATCTGCTGCCGTGGTCGGCGACTGAGTCTTACTCAATCTCATACCTTGCAAAACTGGCAAGAACCCTTTCTTTGAGTTTTCCATATTGAACTTCTTAAATATCTTGTCAAGGTATGTACTTTGCGAAAGACCTATGAGGCGTCTCGATCTATCTCTATAGATCTTGATGCCTAATATGTATGCAGCTTCTCCAGGGTCCTTCATTGAAAAACTCTTGTTCAAATAGGCCTTTATGCTCTCCAACATCTCTATATTATTCCCCATCAATAATATGTCATCCACATATAGTATGAGGAAAGCTACAGAGCTCCCACTCACTTTCTTGTACAGACAGGCTTCTCCGTAAACCTGTATGAACCCAAACGCTTTATCACCTCATTAAAGCGAATGTTCCAACTCCGAGATGCTTGCACCAGCCCATAGATGGAGCGCTGGAGCTTGCAAACTTTGTTATCACCCTCAGGGTCGACAAAACCTTCTGGTTGCATCATATACAACTCTTCCTTAAGGTTCTCGTTAAGGAACGCTGTTTTGACGTCCATTTGCCAAATTTCATAATCATAAAAGGCGGCAATTGCTAACATGATTCGGACTGATTTCAGCTTCGCTACGGGAGAGAAAGTCTCTTCATAGTCAACTCCTTGAATTTGTCGAAAACCCGTTGCGACAAGTTGAGCTTTGTAAAAGGTTACATTACCGTTTGCATCAGTCTTCTTCTTGAAGATCCATTAATTTTCTATGGCTCGCCGGTCATCGGGCAAGTCCACCAAAGTCCATACTTTGTTCTCATACATGGATCCTATCTCGGATTTCATAGCCTCAAGTCATTTGTTGGAATCCGGTCCCGCCATTGCTTCTTCATAGTTCGAAGGTTCACCGTTGTCTAACAACATGATTTCCATCACAGGGTTGCCGTACCACTCTGGTGCGGAGCGTGCCCTTGTGGACCTTCGCGGTTCAGTAGTAACTTGATCCGAAGCTTCATGATCATCACCATTAACTTCCTCTTCAGTCAGTGTAGGCGCCACAGGAAGAACTTCCCGCGCTGCGCTACTTTCCTGTTCGAGAGGGGGTGTAATTACCTCATCAAGTTCTACCTTCCTCCCACTTACTTCTTTCGAGAGAAACTCTTTCTCTAGAAAGGATCCGTTCTTGGCAACAAAGGTTTTACCTTCGGATCTAAGATAGAAGGTATACCCAATAGTTTCCTTAGGGTATCCTATGAATACGCATTTCTCCGCTTTGGGTTCTTGCTTTTCTGGTTGAAGTTTCTTCACATAAGCATCGCAGCCCCAAACTTTAAGAAACGACAACTTAGGTTTCTTGCCAAACCATAGTTCATACGGTGTCGTCTCAACGGATTTAGACGGTGCCCTGTTTAAAGTGAATGCTGCAGTTTCTACTGCGTATCCCCAAAATGATAGCGGTAAGTCGGTGAGAGACATCATAGATCGTACCATATCTAATAAAGTGCGATTACGACGTTCAGACACTCCGTTGCGCTGCGGTGTGCCAAGCGGCGTCAGTTGTGAAACGATTCCACACTTCCTTAGGTGTGTGCCAAACTCGTGACTCAAATATTCTCCTCCACGATCAGATCGTAGACATTTAATTTTTCTGTCACGTTGATTCTCAACCTCACTCTGAAATTCCTTGAACTTTTCAAACGTCTCAGATTTGTGCTTCATCAAGTAGATATACCCATACCTACTCAAATCATCGGTGAGAGTGAGAACATAACGATAACCACCGCGAGCTTCAACGTTCATTGGACCACACACATCAGTATGTATTATTTCCAATAAGTCTGTTGCTCTCTCCATTATTCCTGAGAATGGAGTCTTAGTCATCTTGCCCATGAGGCACGGTTCGCATGTGTCAAACGATTCAAAGTCAAGAGACTCTAATAGTCCATCAGTATGGGCTTCTTCATGCTCTTAATGCCGATATGACCAAGGCGGCAGTGCCACAAGTATGTGGGACTATCATTATCAACGTTGCATCTTTTGGTACTCACACTATGAATATGTGTAACATCACGATCGAGATTCATCAAGAATAAACCATTCGCAAGCGGAGCATGACCATAAAACATATCACTCATATAAATAGAACAACCATTATTCTCTGACTTAAATGAGTAGCCGTCTCGCATTAAGCAAGACCCTGATACAATGTTCATGCTTAAATCTGGTACTAAATAACAATTATTAAGGTTTAAAACTAATCCCGACGGTAGATGTAGAGGTAGCGTGCCGACGGCGATCACATCGACCTTTGAACCATTCCCGACGCGCATCGTCACCTCATCCTTGGCCAGTCTCCGCTTATTCCGCAGTTCCTGCTTTGAGTTGCAAATGTGAGCAACAACACCGGTATCAAATACCCAGGAGCTACTACGAGCGCTGGTAAGGTACACATCAATAACATGTATATCACATATACCTTTAACGTTGCCGGCCTTCTTGTCCGCTAAGTATTTGGGGCAGTTCCGCTTCCAGTGACCCTTTCCCTTGCAATAGAAGCACTCAGTCTCGGGCTTGGGTCCGTTCTTTTTCTTCTTCCCCTTGCCTTTCTTGAAACTAGTGGTCTTGTTGACCATCAACACTTGATGCTCTTTCTTGATTTCTACTTCTGCAGATTTGAGCATCGAGTACAACTCGGGAATGGTCTTCTCCATCCCTTGCATGTTGTAGTTAAGCACAAAGCCTTTGTAGCTTGGTGGGAGAGACTCGAGGATTCTGTCAATTATAGCATCATCCGGAAGTTCGACTCCAAGTGAAGTCAGACGACCGTGTAACCCAGACATTTTGAGTATGTGCTCACTGACAGAACTGTTCTCCTCCATCTTACAGCTAAAGAACTTGTCGGAGACTTCATATCTCTCGACACGGGCATGAGCTTGAAAAACTAGCTTCAGCTCCTGGAACATCTCATATGCTCCGTGTTGCTCAAAACGCCTTTGGAGCCCCGTTTCTAAACTGTATAACATGCCACACCTGACGAGAGAGTAGTCATCACTCTGCGTTTGCCAGACGTTTAGAATGTCCTGGGCTGCTGCGGGAGCGGGAGGGTCACCTAGCGGCGCATCAAGGACATAAGCCTTTTTAGCTGCTTCAAGGATGAGCTTCAAGTTGCGAACCCAGTCCGCATAGTTGCTACCATCATCTTTCAGCTTGTTTTTCTCTAGGAATGCGTTGAAATTGAGGTTGACGTTGGACATCTACAATATTTATAAAGACAACTTTTAGACTAAGTTCATGACAATTAAGTTCATTTATTCAAATTAAGTATGAACTCCCACTTAAATTGACATCCCTCTAGTCATCTAAGTGATACATGATCCATGTTGACTAACCCGTGTCCGATCATCACGTGAGACGGACTAGTCACCATGGTGAGCAACTCCATGCTGATCGTATTCAACCATACGACTCATGTTGGACCTTTCGGTCTCTTGTATTCGAGGTCATGTCTGTACATGCTAAGCTCGTTGAGTCAACCTAGGTGTTTCGCGTGTGTAAATCTGGCTTACACCCGTTGTATGCGAACGTTAGAATCTATCACACCCGATCATCACGTGGTGCTTCGAGACAACGAACCTTCGCAACGGTGCACACTTAGGGGAATACGTTCTCGAAATTTTAAGAGGGATCATCTTATTATGCTACCGTCGTTCTAAGCAATAAGATGTAAAACATGATAAACATCACAATGCAATCATATAGTGACATGATATGGCCATTATCATCTTTGCTCTTTCGATCTCCATCTTCAGGCATCGCATGATCATCATCGTCACCGGCGTGACACCATGATCTCCATCATCATGATCTCCATCATCGTGTCTCCGTGAAGTCGTCACGCCAACTACTACTGTCACCACTACTGTAGCTAACCGTTAGCAATGAAGTAAAAGTAGTAAGCACATGGCGTTGCATCTCATACAATAAATTAAGACAACTCCTATGGCTCCTGCCGGTTGTCATACTCATCGACATGCAAGTCGTGAAACCTATTACAATAACATGATCATCTCATACATCATACATGCAACATCACTACTTTGGCCATATCACATCACATGTCAAACCCTGCAAAAACAAGTTAGACGTCCTCTAATTGTTGTTGCAAGTTTTACGTGGCTGATTTGGGTTTCTAGCAAGAACGCCTTCTTACCTACGTGACAGCCACAACGATGATATGCCAAAGCTATTTGCCCTTCATAAGGACCATTTTCATCAAATCCAATCCGACTAGAGTAGGAGAGACAGACACCCGCTAGCCACCTTTATGCACGGTGTGCATGTCTGTCGGTGGAACCAGTCTCACGTAAGAGTACGTGTAAAGTCGGTCTGGGCCGCTTCATCCCACAATACCGCCGGAAAAGAATAAGACTAGTAGCGGCAAGCAAATTGACAAATCATTGCCCACAACTTTAGTGTTCTACTCGTGCATAGAATCTACGCATAGAAAACCTGGCTCGGATGCCACTGTTGGGTAACGTAGCATAAAATCAAAAAAATTCGACGCATATTCAGATCTTCCTATGGAGAGACCAGAAACGAGAGAGGGGTAAGAGCATCTTCATACCTTTGAAGATCGCTAAGCGGAAGTGTTGCTAGAACACGGTTGATGGAGTCATACTCGTAGCGATTCCGATCTAGTGCCGAACAACGGCACCTCCGCGTTCAACACACGTGCAGCCCCGTGACGTCTCCTGCACCTTGATCCAACAAGGAGGAGGGAGAGTTTGGGGAAGAACTCCAGCAACATGACGACGTGGTGTCGATGGAGAGACGAGGTCTCCTGGCAGGGCTTCGCCAAGCACCGGCGGAGAGGAGCAGGAAGAAGAGCAGGGCTGCGCCGAGAGAGAGGGAAAAACCGTGTGTCTCAATGGCCAAAAGTGCCCGATATATATAGGGGAGGGGAGAGGGGGTGCCACTCCTAGGGTTCCCACCCTAGGGGGTGCGGCATCCCCCCCATATGGGAGGTGCGGCGGCTAGAGGGGGGAGGAGGGGGTGGCGCACCATCTGGTGGGCCTTAGGCCCACCTGGCCTAGGGTTTGCCCCCCCTTTTCTCTCCCTTGCGCAATGGGCTGAGTGGGGAGGCGCACCAGCCCACCTAGGGGCTGGTTTCCACCCCCACTTGGACCACCTTATCTCCCGGAGTCGTTGCCCCCCTTCGGTGGTCCCCCGGGGCCCCCCTTCGGTGGTCCCCCGGGGCCACCTCCGGTGGTCCCGGTACGTTACCAGTGATGCCCGAAACACTTCCGGTATCCGAAACCATCCGTCCTATATATCAATCTTTACCTCCGAACCATTCCGGAGCTCCTCGTGACGTCCGGGATCTCATCCGGGACTCCGAACAACTTTAGGTAACCTCGTATAACAATTCCCTATAACCCTAGCGTCATCGAACCTTAAGTGTGTAGACCCTACGGGTTCGGGAGACACGCAGACATGACCGAGACACCTCTCTGGCCAATAACCATCAGCGGGGTCTGGATACCCATGGTGGCTCCCACTTGCTCCACGATGATCTCATCAGATGAACCACGATGTCAAGGATTCAATCAATCCCGTACACGATTCCCTTTGTCTGTCGGTATAGAACTTGCCCGAGATTCGATCGTCGGTATACCTATACCTTGTTCAATCTCGTTACCGGTAAGTCTCTTTAATCGTTCCGTAGCACGTCATCGTGTGACTAACTCCTTAGTCACATTGAGATCATGATGATGTTCTACCGAGTGGGCCCAGAGATACCTCTCCGTCAGACGGAGTGACAAATTCCGATCTCGATTCGTACCAACCCAACAGATACTTTCGGAGGTACCCGTAGTGCACCTTTATAGTCACCCAGTTACGTTGTGACATTTGAAACACCCAAAGCACTCCTACAGTATCCGGGAGTTTCACAATCTCACGGTCGAAGGAAAAGATACTTGACATTAGAAAAGCATTAGCATACGAACAATACGATCTAGTCCTAGGCTTAGGATTGGGTCTTGTCCATCACATCATTCTCCCAATGATGTGATCCCGTTATCAATGACATCTAATGCCCATGATCAGGAAACCATGATCATCTATTGACTAACGAGCTAGCCAACTAGAGGCTTGCTAGGGACACATTGTGATCTATTTATTCACACATGTATTACTGTTTCCTGTTAATACAATTATAGCATGAACAATAGACGATTATCATGAACAAGGAAATATGATAATAACCATTTTATTATTGCCTCTAGGGCATATTTCCAACAGTCTCCCACTTGCACTAGAGTCAATAATCTAGTTACATTGTGATGTATCGAACACCCATAGCATTATGGTGTTGATCATGTTTTGCTCGTGGAAGAGGTTTAGTCAACGGGTCTGCAATATTCAGATCTGTGTGTACTTTACAAATATCTATCACTCCACTCTGGACATGGTTCTGGATGGAGTTGTAGCGGCGCTTGATGTGCTTCGTCTTCCGGTGAAACCTGGGCTCCTTGGCTATGGCAATGGCTCCAGTGTTATCACAGAAGAGTGTCATAGGACCCGACACGCTTGGAACCACTCCAAGGTCAGTGATGAGCTCCTTCATCCAAATTCCTTCATGAGCTGCTTCTGAAGCAGCTATGTACTCCGCTTCACATGTAGATGCTGCCACGACTTCTTGCTTGCTGCTGCACCAGCTCACTGCCCCACCATTCAACACATATACGTATCCGGTTTGTGACTTAGAGTCATCCGAATCTGTGTCGAAGCTAGCGTCGACGTAACCCTTTACGACGAGCTCTTCGTCACCTCCATAAACGAGAAACATTTCCTTAGTCCTTTTCAGGTACTTAAGGATATTCTTGACCGCTGTCGAGTGTTCCGTACTGGGATCACTTTGGTACCTCCGTACCAAACTTATGGCAAGGTTTATATCAAGTCTGGTACACAGCATGGCATACATTAGAGAGCCCACGGCTGAAGCGTAGGGGACATAACTCATCTTCTCTCTATCTGCTGCCGTGGTCGGCGACTGAGTCTTACTCAATCTCATACCTTGCAAAACTGGCAAGAACCCTTTCTTTGAGTTTTCCATATTGAACTTCTTCAATATCTTGTCAAGGTATGTACTTTGTGAAAGACCTATGAGGCGTCTCGATCTATCTCTATAGATCTTGATGCCTAATATGTATGCAGCTTCTCCAAGGTCCTTCATTGAAAAACTCTTGTTCAAATAGGCCTTTATGCTCTCCAACATCTCTATATTATTCCCCATCAATAATATGTCATCCACATATAGTATGAGGAAAGCTACAGAGCTCCCACTCACTTTCTTGTACAGACAGGCTTCTCCGTAAACCTGTATGAACCCAAACGCTTTAATCACCTCATTAAAGCGAATGTTCTAACTCCGAGATGCTTGCACCAGCCCATAGATGGAGCGCTGGAGCTTGCACACTTTGTTAGCACCCTTAGGGTCGACAAAACCTTCTGGTTGCATCATATACAACTCTTCCTTAAGGTTCCCATTAAGGAACGCTGTTTTGACGTCCATTTGCCAAATTTCATAATCATAAAAGGCGGCAATTGCTAACATGATTCGGACTGATTTCAGCTTTGCTACGGGAGAGAAAGTCTCTTCGTAGTCAACTCCTTGAATTTGTCGAAAACCCTTTGCGACAAGTCGAGCTTTGTAAAAGGTTACATTACCGTTTGCATCAGTCTTCTTCTTGAAGATCCATTTATTTTCTATGGCTCGCCGGTCATCGGGCAAGTCCACCAAAGTCCATACTTTGTTCTCATACATGGATCCTATCTCGGATTTCATAGCCTCAAGCCATTTGTTGGAATCCGGGACCGCCATTGCTTCTTCATAGTTTGAAGGTTCACCGTTGTCTAACAACATGATTTCCATCACAGGGTTGTCGTACCACTCTGGTGCGGAGCATGCCCTTGTGGACCTTCGCGGTTCAGTAGTAACTTGATCTGAAGCTTCATGATCATCATCATTAACTTCCTCTTCAGTCGGTGTAGGCGCCACAGGAAGAACTTCCCGCGCTGCGCTACTTTCCTGTTCGAGAGGGGGTGTAATTACCTCATCAAGTTCTACCTTCCTCCCACTTACTTCTTTCGAGAGAAACTCTTTCTCTAGAAAGGATCCGTTCTTGGCAACAAAGGTTTTACCTTCGGATCTAAGATAGAAGGTATACCCAATAGTTTCCTTAGGGTATCCTATGAATACGCATTTCTCCGCTTTGGGTTCTAGCTTTTCTGGTTGAAGTTTCTTCACATAAGCATCGCAACCCCAAACTTTAAGAAACGACAACTTAGGTTTCTTGCCAAACCATAGTTCATACGGTGTCGTCTCAACGAATTTAGACGGTGCCCTGTTTAAAGTGAATGCTGCAGTTTCTAATGCGTATCCCCAAAATGATAGCGGTAAGTCGCTGAGAGACATCATAGATCGTACCATATCTAATAAAGTGCGATTACAACGTTCAGACACTCCGTTGCGCTGCGGTGTGCCATGCGGCGTCAGTTGTGAAACGATTCCACACTTCCTTAGGTGTGTGCCAAACTCGTGACTCAAATATTCTCCTCCACGATCAGATCGTAGACATTTAATTTTTCTGTCACGTTGATTCTCAACCTCACTCTGAAATTCCTTGAACTTTTCAAACGTCTCAGATTTGTGCTTCATCAAGTAGATATACCCATACCTACTCAAATCATCGGTGAGAGTGAGAACATAACGATAACCACCGCGAGCTTCAACGTTCATTGGACCACACACATCAGTATGTATTATTTCCAATAAGTCTGTTGCTCTCTCCATTATTCCTGAGAATGGAGTCTTAGTCATCTTGCCCATGAGGCACGGTTCGCATGTGTCAAACGATTCAAAGTCAAGAGACTCTAATAGTCCATCAGTATGGAGCTTCTTCATGCTCTTAACGCCGATAGGACCAAGGCGGCAGTGCCACAAGTATGTGGGACTATCATTATCAACGTTGCATCTTTTGGTACTCACACTATGAATATGTGTAACATCACGATCGAGATTCATCAAGAATAAACCATTCGCAAGCGGAGCATGACCATAAAACATATCACTCATATAAATAGAACAACCATTATTCTCTGACTTAAATGAGTAGCCGTCTCGCATTAAGCAAGACCCTGATACAATGTTCATGCTTAAATCTGGTACTAAATAACAATTATTAAGGTTTAAAACTAATCCCGACGGTAGATGTAGAGGTAGCGTGCCGACGGCGATCACATCGACCTTTGAACCATTCCCGACGCGCATCGTCACCTCATCCTTGGCCAGTCTCCGCTTATTCCGCAGTTCCTGCTTTGAGTTGCAAATGTGAGCAACAACACCGGTATCAAATACCCAGGAGCTACTACGAGCGCTGGTAAGGTACACATCAATAACATGTATATCACATATACCTTTAACGTTGCCGGCCTTCTTGTCCGCTAAGTATTTGGGGCAGTTCCGCTTCCAGTGACCCTTTCCCTTGCAATAGAAGCACTCAGTCTCGGGCTTGGGTCCGTTCTTTTTCTTCTTCCCCTTGCCTTTCTTGAAACTAGTGGTCTTGTTGACCATCAACACTTGATGCTCTTTCTTGATTTCTACTTCTGCAGATTTGAGCATCGAGTACAACTCGGGAATGGTCTTCTCCATCCCTTGCATGTTGTAGTTAAGCACAAAGCCTTTGTAGCTTGGTGGGAGAGACTCGAGGATTCTGTCAATTATAGCATCATCCGGAAGTTCGACTCCAAGTGAAGTCAGACGACCGTGTAGCCCTAGATTCGATCGTCGGTATACCTATACCTTGTTCAATCTCGTTACCGGTAAGTCTCTTTACTTGTTCCGTAGCACGTGATCGTGTGACTAACTCCTTAGTCATATTGAGCTCATGATGATGTTCTACCGAGTGGGCCCAGAGATACCTCTCCGTCACACGGAGTGACAAATCCCGATCTCGATTCGTACCAACCCAACAGATACTTTCGGAGGTACCCGTAGTGCACCTTTATAGTCACCCAGTTACGTTGTGACGTTTGATACACCCAAAGCACTCCTACGGTATCCGGGAGTTGCACAATCTCACGGTCGAAGGAAAAGATACTTGACATTAGAAAAGCATTAGCATACGAACAATACGATCTAGTCCTAGGCTTAGGATTGGGTCTTGTCCATCACATCGTTCTCCCAATGATGTGATCCCGTTATCAATGACATCTAATGCCCATGATCAGGAAACCATGATCATCTATTGACTAACGAGCTAGCCAACTAGAGGCTTGCTAGGGACACATTGTGATCTATTTATTCACACATGTATTACTATTTCCTGTTAATACAATTATAGCATGAACAATAGACGATTATCATGAACAAGGAAATATGATAATAACCATTTTATTATTGCCTCTAGGGCATATTTCCAATAGTACGGACGCCCGGGTACCCCTCGGACTCAAAATCAGTGAGTAATAATACAGAAACCTGGCGAGAATAGGCCAAATATGCGAGTTTTGACGAGTTCTTCATAACCGCACACCAGGGTTCCCCGAATGTTTGAATCGCAATGAGACCCAAAATCATTGACTAATAGAAAACTGGCCAAAATAGGCCAGAGTTGTGAGTTTTGACGAGTCCCCCGTAATCGAACCCCTGGGTTCCCCAGACATTCAGATAATGCGGGATGCAAAATCATTAAGTAATAGTATAGAAAACTGGCTAGTATAGGCCAAATCTATGAGATTTGATGAGGTCCTCGTAAGCGTTCCCCGGAGTTCCCCGGACGTTCATATCACAATGGGAACCAAAATTAGTGAGTAGTAGTATAGAAAACTGGCCAGAAAAGGGCAAAAATGTTAGTTTTGACGAGTTCCTCACAACCAGACACTGGGGTTCCCTGAACGTTTGGATCAAGCAGGAACCCAAAATCAGTGAGTAATAGTATATAAAACTAACGAGAATAGGCCTAATCTGTGAGTCTTGACGAGTTCCCCGTAACCGGACCCCAGGCTTCCATGGAAGTCTCGGTCGCCCCGGGACTCAAAATCAGTGAGTAATAGTATAGAAAACTGGACAGAATAGGCCAAATCAATGCGTTTTGACGAGGTCCGTGCTACTTCTCAAACAACAGCGCCAGAAATTGACACATTGACGGAGACTTGCTTGCGTTGGTTTTTCCCTTGAAGAGGAAAGGGTGATGCAGCACAGGAGCAGTAAGTATTTCCCTCAGGTTGAGAACCAAAGTATCAATCCAGTAGGATAATCTCGTCAAGTCTAGAGTACCTGCGCAAACACAAAAGATCTTGCACACAACGCTATAAAGGGGTTGTCAATCCCTCCAAGATTGATTGCAAAGTGAGATCTGAAGGCGTAAAGTGCAACGAAGAAAAAGAGTAAGGCTGAAAATATGGTGTGAAGTAGACCCGTGGGCCATAGTGTTCACTAGAGGCTTCTCTCAAAATAGGAAATATTACGGTGGGTGAACAAATTACTGTCGAGCAATTGATAGAACCGCGCAAAGTCATGGCGATATCTAAGGAAATGATCATACATATAGGCATCACGTCCGAGACAAGTAAACCGATACTTTCTGCATCTACTACTATTACTCCACACATCGACCGCTATCCAGCATGCATCTAGTGTATTGAGTTCATGACGAACAGAGTAACGCCTTAAGCAAGATGACATGATGTAGAGGGATAAACTCAAACCAATGATGAAAACCCCATCTTTTTACCCTTGATGGCAACAAAACGATGTGTGCCTCGCTACCCCTTCTGTCAATGGGTGAGGTCACCGCACAGTATGAACCCAAAACCAAACACTTCTCCCATTGCAAGAATCATAGATCAAGTTGGCCAAACAAAATCGACAACTCAAAGAGAATTGCAAGGATATGAAATCATGCATATAAGAGATCAGAAGAAACCCAAATAAGATTCATAGATAATCTGATCATAAATCCACAATTCATCGGGTCTCGACAAACTCACCGCAAAAGAAGATTACATCTGATAGATCTCCATGAAGATCATGGAGAACTTTGTATTGAAGATCCAAGAGAGAGAAGAAGCCATCTAGCTACTAGCTATGGACCCGTAGGTCTATGGTGAACTACTCACGCATCATCGGAGAGGTCATGGTGTTGATGAAGAAGCCCTCTGTATCCGAATCCCCCCTCCGGCAAGGCACCAGAACGTGCCCCAGATGGGATCTTGCGGAGATAGAAGCTTGCGGCGATGGAAAAGTACTTACGATGATCTATTGATTTTTCTACAATTTTTGGGAATATATAGGCGAAAGGCCTAGGGTAGAGGAGGCCCAGGGAGCCCACAAGCCTGGGTGGCGCGGGCCCCCCTGGCCGCGGCTAGGGGGCTTGTGGGGTCCCTGGTGGCCCCGTGCCTTGGTTCTCAAGTTCCCCGATTGTCTTCTGTTTCGGAAAAAAACTTTTTGGAAGTTTCATTCCGTTTGGACTCCGTTTAAAATCCTCCTCTGAAAAGGGTCAAAAACACGGAAAAAACAGGAACTGGCACTGAGTTAATCAGTTAGTCCCAAAAAAGATATAAAAGGCATACAAAACATCTGAAGTTTGACAAGATAATAGCATGAAACCATCAAAAATTATAGGTACGTTGGAGACGTATCAGTCCGCGTAAGCGGAGCGTGGAGTTCCCCGGACGTTTGGATAGCAGTGGGACCCAAAATCATTGAGTAATAGTATTGATACTGGCCAGAATATGCAAAGCTGTGAATTTTGACGAGTTCCGCTTAACCGGAATCCAAAGTACCCCGAACGCTCGGATCGTAGCGGGACCCAAAATTAGCGTGTAAGAAAACTGGCCAGAATATGCCAAATGTGCGAGTTTTGACGAGTTCCCCGTAAACGTACACCGGGGTTCCCCGAATGTTTGAATCGCGACAATACCCAAAATCAGTGACTAATAGTATAGAAAACAGGCCAGAATAGGCAAAAGTTGTGAGTTTTGATGAGTTCCCTCTAACCGGACCGCGGGGTTCCCCGGACGTTTGGATCACGCGGGACCCAAAATCAGCGAGTAATAGTATAGAAAACTGGCTCTAGGCCAAATCTGTGAGCTTTGAAGAGTTCCGCATGACCGGACCCCAGGGTTCCACGGACATCCGGGTCGCCCCAGGACTCAAAATCCGTGAGTAATAGTATAGAAAGTTGGCTAGAATAGGCCAAATCTATGAGATTTGGTGAGGTCCATGTAAGTGGACCCCAGAGTTCCCTGAATGTTAGGATCATAGTGGGACCCAAAATTAGTGAGTAATAATATAGAAAACTGGCCAGAAAAGGGCAAAACTATGAGTTTTGACGAGTTCCTCTTAACCGGACCTTGGGGTTTCCCGAACGTTTGGATCGACCCGCGACCCAAAATGAGTGAGTAATAGAGAAGAAAACTGGCGTTCCCCGTATACAAAACAAGCGAGAATAGGCCAAATCTACGAGTTTTGACGAGTTCCCCGTAAATGTACTCTGGGATTCCCTATACGTTCGCAATGTAGTGGGACACAAAATGAGTGAGTAATAGAGAAGAAAACTGGCCAGAATAGGCCAAATGTGCGAGTTTTGACGAGTTCCCTATAATCGGGCCCCAGGGTTCCCCAGACGTTCGGGTCGTAGCGGGACCCAAAATTAGTGAATAATAGTATACAAAACTTACGAGAATAGGTCAAATTTGGGACTTTTGACGAGTTCCCCATAACTAGACCCCGGGATTCCACACACGTCCGGGTCGCCCCAGGACTCAAAATCACTTAGTAGTATAGAAAACTAGACAAAATAGGCCAAAACTGTGAGTTTTGATGAGTTCCCCGTAAACCAGACCTTGGAGTTCCCCGGTCGTTCGGATCACCTCAAGACCCAAAATTAGTAAGTAATAGTATATAAAACTAAACATAATAGGCTAAATTTATTAGTTTCCGTGAGCTACCAGTAAAGGGAACCCAGAACTCCCTAGACGTTTGGATCGCAGCGGGATCCAAAATCAGTGAGTAATAGTATGGAAAGCTGGTAAGAATAGGCCAAATCCGTGAGTCATGACGAGTTCCCCTTAACCGGGCCCCTTGGTTCCATGGACGTCCGAGTCGCAGTGTGACTCAAACTCAGTGAGTAATAGTATAGAAAATTGGCCACAATAGGCGAAATCTATGAGTTTTCGCGAGGCCCCGTAAGCGGACCCCGAAGATCCCGGACGTTCGGATCGCAGTGGGACCCAAAATCAATGAGTTGTAGTATAGAAACTAGCGAAAATTGGCCAAATCTGTGAGTCTTGACGAGTTCCCCGTAACCTGAGCCCGGGGTTCCATGGACGTCCGGGTCGCCCCGGGACTCAAAATCAGTGAGTAATAGTATAGAAAACTAGCGAGGTCCCGGATGTTAGGATCATAGTGGGACACAAAATTAGTGAGTAATAATATAGAAAACTGGCCAGAAAAGGCCAAAACTGTGAGTTTTGACGAGTTCCTCTTAACCGGACCTTGGGGTTTCCCGAACATTTGGATTGAGCGGGGACCCAAAATGAGTGAGTAATAGTATACAAAACAAGCGAGAATAGGCCAAATCTGCGAGTTTTGACGAGTTCCCCACAACCGCACCCCATGGTTCCACGAACGTCCGGGTCGCCCCGGGACTCAAAACTAGTGAGTAATAGTATTAAAAAATGGCCAGAATAGGCCAAATCTATGAGATTTGGTGAGGTCCCTGACACGTCTCCAACGTATCTATAATTTTTGATGGTTTCATGCTATTATCTTGTCAAACTTTGGATGTTTTGCATGCCTTTTATATATTTTTTGGGACTAACTTATTAACTCAGTGCCAAGTGTGAGTTCCTGTTTTTTTTTCATGTTTTTGACCCCTTTCAGAGGAGATTTTGAAACGGAGTCCAAACGGAAGAAAATTCCCGAAAAGATTTTTTCTGGAATGGAAGAAGATCGGGGAGCTTGGGAGCCAATGCAGGGGAGCCCTAGGGGCCCTACAAGCCCTCACCCTGCGGCCAGGGGGAGGCCGCGCCATCCAGGTTTGTGGGCCCCCTGAGCGTCCCCTGACCTTGGGGTTGCGCCTATAAATTCCCTAAAAATCCCAAAAAAATAAGGAGATCATCGAAAGTACTTTTCCGCCGGTGCAAGCTTCTGTCTCCGCAAGATCCCATCTGGGGCACGTTCTGGTGCCCTGCCGGAGGGTGGATTCGGACACGGAGGGCTTCTTCATCAACACCATGACCTCTCTGATGATGCGTGAGTAGTTCACCATAGACCTACGGGTCCATAGTTAGTAACTAGATGGCTTCTTCTCTCTCTTGGATCTTCAATACAAAGTTCTCCATGATCTTGATGGAGATCTATCCGATGTAATCTTCTTTTGCGGTGTGTTTGTCGAGATCCGATGAATTGTGGATTTATGATCAGATTATCTATGAATCTTATTTGAGTTTCTTCTGATCTCTCTTATGCATGATTTCATATCCTTGTAATTCTCTTCGAGTTGTGGGTTTTGTCTGGCCAACTAGATCTATGATTCTTGCAATGGGAGAAGTGCTTGGTTTTGGGTTCATACCGTGTGGTGACCTCACCCAGTGACAGAAGGGGTAGCAAGGCACGTATCGTGTTGTTGCCATCAATGGTAAAAAGATGGGGTTTTCATCATTGGATTGAGATTATCCCTCTACATCATGTCATCTTGCTTAAAGCGTTACTCTGTTCGTCATGAACTCAATACACTAGATGCATGCTGGATAGCGGTCGATGTGTGGAGTAATAGTAGTAGATGCAGAAAGTATCGGTCTACTTGTCTCGGACGTGATGCCTATATGTATTATCATTGCCTTAGATATCGTCATGACTTTGCACGGTTCTATCAATTGCTCGACAATAATTTGTTCACCCACCATGATACTTGCTATTTTGAGAGAAGCCTATAGTGAACACTATGGCCCCTAGGGTCTACTCCACACCATATTTTCAGCCTTACACTTTTTACTTCGTTGCACTTTCCGCCTTCAGATCTCACTTTGCAAACAATCTTGAAGGGATTGACAACCCCGTTGAAGTGTTGGGCGCAAGCTTGTTTGTGTTTGCGCAGGTACTCTGGACTTGACGAGACCCTCCTTCTAGATCGATACCTTGGTTCTCAAAGTGAGGGAAATACTTACTTCTCCTGTGTTGCATCACCCTTTCCTCTTCAAGGGAAAAACCAATGCAAGCCCAGCCTCTGTCAACATGTCAATTTCTGGCGCTGTTGTCTATGGGATAGCAGAAGAATTTCTGGCGCCGCTGCCGGGGAGGAAGATCAAGTCAAGAACTCATCCAAGTAAGTGTCGCAAACTCATCTCTTGCATTTACTTTTTGCCTCTCGTTTTCCTCTCCCCCACTTCTGAAAAACAAAAATTTACAAAAAAATCTTTGCCTTTTTTCCTTTGCCTTTTCCGTTTGCCTTTCCTTTGCTTGTGTGCTATGTGCCTTCAATATGCTTGCATCTTCGCTTGCTGAATATATAGTGATATGGATCCTCATCCACTTGCTAATCTCTTTAAGAGAACCAATTATGTTGATCCAATTGCTAGTGAGTTGAGTGCACTTGACTTTCTCTATGAAGTTTTGCTTGAGTTGCGTGAATCTGAAAATCGTGATGAAGAAATTTATGAAGTGATTCACAAGGGCTCCTTGAATGAAAAGCATGATTGCAATGGTTTCACTATAAATTCTATTAGTGACAATCATGCTAAAAGTGTGCAAAAACCTAAGCTTGGGGATGCTAGTTTTGCTGTGTCCACTACTTGTTGCAATGATCATGAGTGGGGCGATGATTTTTCTTATGATCTTGAAAATTTGTTTAAGCCTCATGATGAATATTATATTTGCAATATTATTGAAAGTGGGTTTGGAGAAGTCATTACTTTAGTTGATGATAATCCCACTATTTTTGAAGAGCGTCAACTTTGCATGCATGTGGATCATGAAAAGAATATCCTATGTGATAGTTACATTGTTGAACTCGAATATGATCCCACATGTAATTATTATGAGAGAGGAAAATATGGTGGTAGAAACTTTCATATCACTAAATCACCTCTCGTTATGTTGAGATTGCTATTGTTTCTCTCTTCTTCCTTGCATATGGTAACTATTGGTTGTTTTGACAATCTGTTTTCCTATAAAATGCCTATGCATAGGAAGTATGTTAGACTTAGATGTGATTTTCACATGCTTTATGATGCTCTCGTTGTGCTTCAATTCTTGTCTTTTGTGTGAGCATCATTGAATTATCAATGCCTAGCTAAGGGCGTTAAACAATAGCGCTTGTTGGGAGGCAACCCAATGAATTTATTTCTTTTTCTTTCTGTTTTGTTGCGTCCACAGTGCCATAATTCTGTTGTGATTGTGTTTTTTGTGTTTTGTGTTGGAGCCAAGCAATGCCTTTATGACTAGTCTTGGTAATGGTTGTTTGATCCTGCTGGAAAAAGACAGAAACTTTTCGCTCACAAGATGATTTTTAATTTTTACTCAGAAAGAGCTTTTGAGTTGATTCTTTTTGCTGGTGATTGATATGCTTTTTGCCCAGACTGTTGTAATTTTTCAGATTTTTTGAGGTACCACAAGTATACGAAGTATACAGATTGCTACAGACTGGTCTCTTTTTGACAGATTCTGTTTTTGTTGAGTTGGTTGCTTGTTTTGATGAAACTATGGTTAGTATCAGGGGTACTAGCCATGGAAAAGTGAGAATACAGTAGCCCATCATCAATATCGATGGAATTCAAGTTTTCTATAGTACCAAAAGAAGTGGTAGTTTGTTTTCTTGTACTAATGTTATCACAAGTTTCTGTTTAAGTTTTGTGTTGTGAAGTTTTCAAGTTTTGGGTGATGTTCTCATGGACAAAGAGATAAGGAGTTGAAAGTGCTCAAGCTTGGGGATTCCAAAGGCACCCCAAGACAAATTCAAGGACACCAAAAAGCCTAAGTTTGGGGATGCCCCGAGAAGGCATCCCCTCTTTCGTCTTCAATCCATCGGTAACATTACTTGGAGCTATATTTTTATTCACCACATGATATGTGTTTTGATTGAAGCATCTTGTATCATAGGAGTCTTTTCTTTTTGTTTGGTCACAATCATCCTTGCTTCACACCTTTTTGAGAGAGAGAGACATGCACTCATCGTGATTTTGCTAGAATGCTCATAGTGCTTCACTTATATCTTTTGAGCTAGACACTTTTGCTCTTGTGCTTCACTTATATCTTTAGAGCACGACGGTGCATGATTTGGTAGTTGGCTTATGCTATGGAAGTAGTCCCAAATGTGCTAGGTACCCAAAGAGGATGCAAAAACCTCCATCTTCATGTGCATTGAGTAGAAAGAGAAGTTTCGATTCCTATCAATTAGTTTTGAGACATGGATTTGGTAATATTGAGAGTTATCTCAGTAGGGTGTTGTGAATCTAGAGATACTTATGTTGGAGTTAGTGATTCCCGTAGCATGCACGTATGGTGAACCGCTATGTTAGGAAGTCGGAGCATAATTGATCTATTGATTGTCATCCTGTGTGTTGAGGTCGGGATCGCGCGATGGTTTACACCTACCAACCCTTCCCCTCGGAGTATGCGTTTAGCACTTTGTTTCGATTACTAATAAAAAACTTTCGCAATAAGTATGTGAGTTCTTCATGACTAATGTGAGCCCATGGTATAGATGCACTTTCACCTTCCACCATTGCTAGCCTCTCTAGTGCCGCGCAACTCTCGCCGGTGCACAAACCCACCAAATTCCTTCCTCAAAACAACCACCATATCTACCTACTATGGCATTTTCATAGCCATTCCGAGATATATTGCCATGCAACTCCCACCGTTCCGTCTCATGACTTGTGCCGTCACTCTCATATTGCCATTGCATGATCCTAAGATAGCTAGAGAGATGTTTCAACGTCATACGCCATGCTAGATCGCTGCACATCCTCGTACACTGCCGGAGGCATTTCCTATGGAGTCATCATCATTGTGATCTTTGAGCTGTGAGTAAATAAAAGTGTGATGATCATCATTATTAGAGCATTGTCCCATGTGAGGAAATAAAAAAAGAGCCCAAAGAGCCCAAAAAAAGAGAAAAAAAAGAGAGGCCTAAGAGCCCAACTGAAAAAAAGAAAAGAGAGAAAAAGAGAGAAGGGACAATGCTACTATCTTTTTCCACACTTGTGCTTCATGTTAGCACCATGTTCTTCATGATTAAGAGCTTCTTGCTTTGTCACTACCATATGCTAGTGGGAATCTTCATTTTATAACTTGGCTTGTATATTCCAATGACGGGCTTCCTCAAATTACCCTAGGTCTTCGTGAGCAAGCAAGTTGGATGCACACCCACTAGTTTTCCTTTTGAGCTTTCACATACTTATAGCTCTAGTGCATCCTTTGTATGGCAATCCCTACTCATTCACATTGATATCTATTAATGGGCATCTCCATAGCCTATTGATATGCCGAGTCAGTGTGACCATCTCCTCCTTTTTTGTCTCACAACCACCACCACACTCTATTCCACCTATAGTGCTATATCCATGGCTCGCGCTCATGTATTGCGTGATAGTTATAAAAACTTGAGAAAGTAAGAGTGTGAAAACAATTACTCGGCCAATTCCGGGGTTGTGCATGATTTACATTAGTTGTGTGAGGATGATGGAGCATAGCCAGACTATATGATTTTGTAGGGATAACTTTCTTTGGCCTTGTTATTTTGAAAGTTCATGATTACTTTGCTAGTTTGCTTGAAGTATTACTGTTTTCATGTCAATAGAAAACTATTGTTTTGAATCGTACGGATCTGAACATTCATGTCACGTGAAATAAGTTGCAAAGGACAACTATGCTAGGTAGCATTCCACATCAAAAATTCATTCTTTATCACTTCCCTACTCGAGGACGAGCAGGAGTTAAGCTTGGGGATGCTTGATACGTCTCCAACGTATCTATAATTTTTGATGGTTTCATGCTATTATCTTGTCAAACTTTGGATGTTTTTCATGACTTTTATATATTTTTTGGGACTAACTTATTAACTCAGTGCCAAGTGCCAGTTCCTGTTTTTTCCATGTTTTTGACCCCTTTTAGAGGAGATTTTGAAACGGAGTCCAAACGGAAGAAAATCCCCGAAAACATTTTTTCTGGAACGGAAGAAGATCGGGGAGCTTGGGAGGCAAGGCAGGGGATCCCCAGGGACCCCACAAGCCCCCACCCTGCGGCCAGGGGGAGGCCGCGCCATCCAGTCTTGTGGGCCCCCCGAGCGTCCCCTGACCTAGGGGTTGCGCGTATAAATTCCCTAAAAATCCCAAAAAAATAAGGAGATCATCGAAAGTACTTTTCCGCCGCCGCAGGCTTCTTTCTCCGCAAGATACCATCTGGGGCATGTTCTGGTGCATGATGACCCACAAGTATAGGGGATTGACTCTGTTACAACAGACTTTCCCGTGCAACGGCACTAGAAGAATGCTGCTAGCACTCCCCGGCAACGGGGCCAGAAAAATGCTGACTCTATGACAACAGACTTTCCCCTGCAACGACACCAGAAGAATGCTGCTAGCACTCCCCGGCAACGAAACTAGAAGAATGTTGTTGACGGCCCACCAGCGCGTGTGATCGAGGCAGTTTTCGAGGGTAGAGTACTCGACCCAAATTTGTTGATACGCCAAGCAGGAGGTGAGAGAATACTCTCGAGTATTAGCATCTGAATGTGTAAGATTCAACCACACCTGAAAGATTAGTATCTCCAAGCAAAGTGTGAGCAGAAAAGTAGTATGATAACAACGGTGTGAGAAACGATCTGTTGACATGGCAGACTATTTCTAACGATTGTATCAATGGCGCCAGAAGTTGCCCGTTGACGGAAATTGTCTGTTCCCGTCAACGACCAGCGAACCAAAATTGTAGCAGGTAGCAGCAGTGTAACGAGTAATAGCAGTGGCAAGGAACAACAGTAGTGACAGTAGTAGCAAGTAGCAACAGTAGCAAGTAACAGCAGCAGCAACAGTAGTAACAGCAACAGAGCAAAACAAGTAACAACAGCAGTAGGACAAACTCGTAGGCAATGGGTCGATGATTTGTTTGGATGATATTCATCATGCAACAGTTATAACACGGAGAGATATGTGGCTAGCTCCCGTTCGTCAATGTGATGTAGGCATGCATTCCGTGTGTCATCATACGTGCTTAGGGAAAAGAACTTGCATGGCATCTATTGTCCATCCCTCCCGTGGCAGCGGGGTCCAAAAGGAAACTATGGGATATTAAGGTTCTCATTTTAATAAAGAACCGGACGAACGCATTATCACTTGGTGAACACATGAACTCCTCAAACTATGGTCATCACCGGGAGTGGTTCTGGTTATCGTCACTCCGGGGTTGCCGGATCATAACACATAGTAGGTAACTACAACTTGCAAGATTGGATCTAAAACACACATATACTGGTGACAACATAATAATTTCAGATCTGAAATCATGGCACTCAGGCCCTAGTGACAAGCATTAAGCATGGCAAAGTAGTAGCAACATCAATCTCAGAACATAGTGGATACTAGGGATTAATCCCCGTCAAAACTAACTCGATTACATTATAGATCTCATCCTACTCATCACCGCCCAGCGAGCCTACGAATAGATTACTCACGAACGATGAAGAGCTTCATGGAATTGGAGAGGGAAGAAGGTTGATGATGACCATGACGACGATTTCCCCTCTCCGGAGCCCAAGACGGACTCCAGATCTGCTCTCCAGATGAAGAACATGATGTGGCGGCGCCTCCGTATCACAAACGCGACAAAATCTTCTCTCTAGATTTTTTCTGGGACGAAAGTGAACTTATAGAGCTGAGATTGGGGGCGGCAAAGCCACGTGGGCCCCACAAGCTTGCTAGCCGCCACCAGGGGGGTGGCAGCTGCAGGGCTTGTGGCCCACTGGCCAATCCCCTCCGGTAGATCTTTGCGCACGTATTTTTCGTATTTTCTAGAAATATTCTCCGTAAATTTTCAGGACGTTCTGAGAATTCCATTTCTGCACAAAAATAACACCAAGGCAATTCTGCTGAAAACAGCGTCAATCCAGGTTAGTTCCATTCAAATCATGCAAATTAGAGTCCAAAACAAGGGCAAAAGAGTTTGGAAAAGTAGATACGATGGAGACGTATCAACTCCCCCAAGCTTAAAACCTTGCTTGTCCTCAAGCAACTCAGTTGACAAACTGAGAGAGAAAGAAAAACTTTGACAAACTCTGTTTGATCTTGTTGTTGCAACTATGTCTAACTCATAACAAGAATTTCAACAAGATCACAAGTTAACCACATAAGCAAGTGACACAAAGGTCCCATAGTAAACTAATATCAATGGCATAATCAGCTAACGAGCAAATAATAATGAGTTTCAAATACTAACACTTCAATCAAAACAAGCATGAAGCAATATGAATAGGTGGTATCTCGCTAGCTCTTTCTGAGACCGCAAAACATAAATGCAGAGCACTTTCAAAGATCAAGGGCTGACTAAACATTGTAATTCATGACAACGAAGAGCCATTCATAGTCATACTCAATATCAATCAAAAGCAAAGCATAAAAATGACAGAGGTGCTCTCTAATTGGTGCTTATATAAGAAGAGGATGACTCAAGAGGAAAATAAATAGACAGGCCCTTCGCAAAGGGAAGCATTGATTTGCACAGGTGCGAGAGCTCAAGCTTTGAAAACAGAAACAATAATTTTGGGTGGCATGCTTTCATTGTCAACACAATGACCAAGAGTTCTCAATATCTTCCATGCTACTCATGCTATAGGCGGTTCCCAAATAGAAAAGTAAAGTTTTAACTCCCCCACCACCAATCAATCACACTCCACGGCTAGCCAAATCCTCGGGTACCGTCCATACTAACATCAATCCGGGGGGAGTCTTGTTTTACAATTATGTTTTCAATTTAAGCGTGGAACTGGGCATTCCAATTACCGGCCCCTTTCTCGTGAATGACAGTGAATAAACACATTTCGAGGATAACACTCCTAGCATGGAAGATACAAATAGCCCCCTGTCACCACATGAGCGGTTCGGGCATGCAAAAGAGATTATTTCTTGAAGGTTTAGAGAGTGGCACATGAAAATTTACTTGGAACGGCAGGTAGATACCGCAAATAGGTAGGTATGGTGGACTCTCATGGAAAAACTTTTGGGTTTATGGAAGTGGATGCATAAGCAGTATTCCGCTTAGTACAAGTGAAGGCTAGCAAAAGACTGGGAAGCGACCAACTAGAGAGCGACAACAGTCATCAAGATGCAGTGAGTTTGACTAACATTGAATGCAAGCATGAACAAGATATAAATCACTATGAACACGAACATCATAGAGTCTATGTTGATTTTGTTTCAACTACATTCATGAACATGCGCCAAGTCAAGCCACTTGAATCATTCAAAGGAGAATACCATCCTATCATACTACATCATAGTCATCTCAAAATCTATGGTGGCAATTGATACGTCTCCATCGTATCTCCTTTTCCAAACTCTTTTGCCCTTGTTTTGGACTCTAATTTGCATGATTTGAATGGAACTAACCTGGACTGGCGCTGTTTTCAGCAGAATTACCTTGGTGTTATTTTTGTGCAGAAATCAAAGTTCTCCAAACATCGTGAAAAATTTACGGGGAGTAGTTTTGGAAAATATCAAAAATATCTGCGCCAAGTTCCACCTCAGGGGGTGGGCCAGTGGGCCACAAGCCCTGGCTCTGCCACCACCCCCCGTGGTGGCGGTGGGTAGGCTTGTGGGGCCCACACGGCTCTGCCGCCCCCAATTCCAGCTCTATGAGATCCCTTTCGTCCCAGAAAAAAATAAAAAGAGAAGTTTTCGATACGTAGGCGCCGCCACCACCTGTTCTTCATCTGGAGGGCATATCTGGAGTCCGTCTTGGGCTCTGGAGAGGGGAAATCGTCGCCATCGTCATCATCAACCTTCTTCCCTCTCCAATTCCATGAAGCTCTTCATCGTTCGTGAGTAATCTATTCGTAGGCTCGCTGGGCGGTGATGAGTAGGATGAGATCTATCATGTAATCGAGTTAGTTTTGATGGGGATTGATCCCTAGTATCCACTATGTTCTGAGATTGATGTTGCTACTACTTTACCATGCTTAATGCTTGTCACTAGGGCCTGAGTGCCATGATTTCAGATCTGAAATTATTATGTTGTCACCAATATATGTGTGTTTTAGATCCGATCTTGCAAGTTGTAGTTACCTACTATGTGTTACGATCCGGCAACCCCGGAGTGACAATAACCGGAACCACTCCCGGTGATGACCATAGTTTGAGGAGTTCATGTGTTCACCAAGTGCTAATGCGTTGGTACGGTTCTTTATTAAAAGGAGAACCTTAATATCCCGTAGTTTCCTTTTGGACCCCGCTGCCACGGGAGGGATGGACAATAGATGTCATGCAAGTTCTTTTCCCTAAGCACGTATGATGACACACGGAATGCATGCCTACATCACATTGACGAACGGGAGCTAGCCACATATCCCTCCGTGTTATAACTGTTGCATGATGAATATCATCCAAACAAATCACCGACCCATTGCCTACGAGTTTTTCCTACTGTTGTTACTTGTCTTGCTCTACTGCTGCTACTACTGTTGCTACTGCTGTTACTTGTCTTGCTCTGGTGCTGCTACTACTGTTGCTGCTGTTGTTACTTGTCTTGCTCTGCTGCTACTGTTGCTACTACTGTCGCTTGCTACTGTTGCTACTTGCTATTGCTGTCACTACTGCTGTTCCTTGCCACTGCTATTGCTTGTTACACTGCTGCTACTTGCTACACTTTTGGTTCACTCGACGTTGACGGGAACTGACAACTTCCGTCAACGCGGCAACTTGGCGCCATTGATACAATCGTTAGGAATAGTCTGCCGTCAACGGATCGTTTCTGACACTATTGTTATCATACTACTTTGTTGTTACTACTTTGCTTGCAGATACTAATCTTTCACGTGTGGTTGAATCTGAAAAATTCAGCTGCTAATACTCGAGAGTATTCTCTCACCTCCTGTCTAGTAAACCAACAAATTGGGTCGAATACTCTACCCTCGAAAACTGTTGCGAACCCACGCGCTGGTGGGCCATCAACAACATTCTTCTAGTTTTTTTGCCGGGGAGTGCTAGCAGCATTCTTCTGGTGCCATTGCAGGGGTAGGTTTGTTGTCATCACCATTCATCTAGCCATCGCCAGAGATTGCAATCAGCATTTTTCTGGCGCCGTTGCCGGGGAGGTATTGCTATATTCTCTGAGTCACTTGGGATTTATATCTGCTGATCACTATGAAGAATCTGAAGGATCCAAAGACCAAAGTCTTGCCCTCAACTACGAAGGGAGGTAAGGAATTGCCATCTAGCTCTGCACTTGATTCGCCTTCAGTTATGAGCAAGTTTGTGACATCACCTCCTGCTAGAAATCTTGATATGTCGCCTATGCTTGATACTATGCGTGATACTGCTAGAGATGCAATGCTTGATATTATGCATGATGATACTATGCTTGATACAGTTGGAAATATGCCCTAGAGGCAATAATAAAATGGTTATTATCATATTTCCTTGTTCATGATAATCGTCTATTGTTCATGCTATAATTGTATTCACAGGAAACAGTAATACATGTGTGAATAAATAGATCACAATGTGTCCCTAGCAAGCCTCTAGTTGGCTAGCTCGTTAGTCAATAGATGATCATGGTTTCCTGATCATGGGCATTAGATGTCATTGATAACGGGATCACATCATTGGGAGAATGATGTGATGGACAAGACCCAATCCTAAGCATAGCACTAGATCGTATTGTTTGTATGCTAAAGCTTTTCTAATGTCAAGTGTCTTTTCCTTCGACCGTGAGATTGTGCAACTCCCGGATACCATAGGAGTGCTTTGGGTGTATCAAACGTCACAACGTAACTGGGTGACTATAAAGGTGCACTACGAGTATCTTTGAAAGTGTCTGTTGGGTTGGTACGAACCGAGATCGGGATTTGTCACTCCGTGTGACGGAGAGGTATCTCTGGGCCCACTCGGTAGAACATCATCATGAGCTCAATGTGACTAAGGAGTTAGTCACACGATGACGTGCTACGGAACGAGTAAAGAGACTTACCGGTAACAAGATTGAACAAGGTATAGGTATACCGACGATCGAATCTCGGGCAAGTTCTATACCGACAGACAAAGGGAATCGTATAGGATTGATTGAATCCTTGACATCGTGGTTCATCCGATGAGATCATCGTGGAGCAAGTGGGAGCCACCATGGGTATCTAGACCCCGCTGATGGTTATTGGCCGGAGAGGTGTCTCGGTCATGTCTGCCTGTCTCCCTAACCCGTAGGGTCTACACACTTAAGGTTCGATGACGCTAGGATTATAGGGAATTGTTATACGAGGTTATCGAAAGTTGTTCGGAGTCCCAGATAAGATCCTGGACGTCACGAGGAGCTCCGGAATGGTCCAGAGGTAAAGATCGATATATAGGACGGATGGTTTCGGACACCGGAAGTGTTTCGGGCATCACCGGTAACGTACCGGGATCACCGGGACCACCGGAGGTGGCCCCGGGGGTCCACCGAAGGGGGCAACGACCCCGGGATGCTAGATGGGCTAAGTGGGGAAGGGAACAAGCCCCTAGGTGGGCTGGTGCGCCCCACACCCAGCCCATGCGCACCAGAGAAGGGGAAAGGGGGGAACCCTAGGCGCAGGGGAGGCCCAAGGCCCACCTAGGGCGCGCCCCCCCTTTCCTTGCCCTGGCCGCCGCCCCCTCCCATCTGGTGGCTGTCGCACCACCTAGGGGGGAACCCTAGGGTGGCGCACCCCCCTCCCCTCCTCCTATAAATAGAGAGGGGTTTTGGCCCTTGGGAGATAGACTTCTCCCTCTCCCTCGGCGCAGCCCTGCCCTTCTTCCTCCTCCTCTCTGCCGGTGCTTGGCGAAGCCATGCCAGGAGACCTCGCCTCTCCATCGACACCACGCCTTCGTGCTGCTGGAGTTATACCCCAACCTCTCCCTCCTCCTTGCTAGATCAAGGTGCGGGAGACGTCACCGGGCTGCACGTGTGTTGAACGTGGAGGTGCCGTAGTTCGGCACTAGATCGGAATCACACCGCGATCTGAATCGCTGCGAGTACGAATCCATCAACCGCTTCTAGTAACGCTTCCGCTTAGCGATCTTCATAGGAAGATCTGAACATGCGTAGGAAAATTTTGAATTTATGCAACGTTACCCAACAGTGGCATCCGAGCCAGGTTTTCTATGCGTAGATTTTATGCACGAGTAGAACACAAAAGTTGTGGGCGATGATTTTTCAATTTGCTTGCCGCTACTAGTCTTATTCTTTTCCGGCGGCATTGTGGGATGAACGCTTACATGAGACTGGTTCCACCGACAGACATGCACACCGTGCATAAAGGTGGCTAGCGGGTGTCTGTCTCTCCTACTCTAGTCGGATTGGATTTGATGAAAAGGGTCCTTATGAAGGGTAAATAGCTTTGGCATATCATCGTTGTGGCTGTCACGTAGGTAAGAAGGCGTTCTTGCTAGAAACTCAAATCAGCCACGTAAAACTTGCAACAACAATTAGAGGACGTCTAACTTGTTTTTGCAGGGTTTGACATGTGATGTGATATGGACAAAGTTGTGATGTTGCATGTATGATGTATGAGATGATCATGTTATTGTAATAGGCTTCACGACTTGCATGTCGATGAGTATGACAACCGGCAGGAGCCATAGGAGTTGTCTTAATTTATTGTATGAGATGCAACGCCATGTGCTTACTACTTTTACTTCATTGCTAACGGTTAGCTATAGTAGTAGTGATAGTAGTAGTTGCCGTGACGACTTCACGGAGACACAATGATGGAGATCATGATGATGGAGATCATGGTGTCACGCCGGTGACGATGATGATCATGCGATGCCTGAAGATGGAGATCCAAAGGGCAAAGATGATAATGGCCATATCATGTCACTATATGATCGCATTGTGATGTTTATCATGTTTTTCATCTTATTGCTTAGAACGACGGTAGAATAATAAGATGATCCCTCTTAAAATTTCGAGAACGTATCCCCGTAAGTGTGCACCGTTGCGAAGGACCATTGTCTCGAAGCACCACATGATGATCGGGTGTGATAGATTCTAACGTTCGCATACAACGGGTGTAAGCCAGATTTACACACGCGAAACACCTAGGTTGACTCGACGAGCTTAGCATGTACAGACATGACCTCGAATACAAGAGACCGAAAGGTCGAACATGAGTCGTATGGTTGAATACGATCAGCATGAAGTTGCTCACCATGGTGACTAGTCCGTCTCACGTGATGATCGGACACGGGTTAGTCAACATGGATCATGTATCACTTAGATGACGAGAGGGATGTCGATTTAAGTGGGAGTTCATACTTAATTTGATTAAATGAACTCAATTGTCATGAACTTAGTCTAAAAGTTGTCTTTATAAATATTGTAGATGGCCATCGTCAACCTCAATTTCAACGCATTCCTAGAGAAAAACAAGCTGAAAGATGATGTTAGCAAATATGCGGACTGGGTTCGCAACTTGAAGCTCATCCTTGAAGCAGCTAAAAGGGCTTATGTCCTTGATGCGCCGCTAGGTGACCCTCCCGCTCCCGCAGCAGCCCAGGACAATCTGAACGTCTGGCAAACGCGGAGTGATGACTACTCTCTGGTTAGGTGTGGCATGTTATACAGTTTAGAAATGGGGCTCCAAAGGCATTTTGAGCAACACGGAGCAAATGAGATGTTCCAAGAGCTGAAGCTAGTTTTTCAAGCTCATGCCCGTGTCGAGAGATATGAAGTCTCCGACAAGTTCTTTAGCTGTAAGATGGAGGAGGACAGTTCTGTCAGTGAGCACATACTCAAAATGTCTGGGTTACACGGTTGTCTGACTTCACTTGGAGTCGAACTTCCGGATGATGCTATAATTGACAGAATCCTCCAGTCTCTCCCACCAAGCTACAAAGGCTTTGTGCTTAACTACAACATGCAAGGGATGGAGAAGACCATTCCCGAGTTGTACTCGATGCTCAAGTCTGCAGAAGTAGAAATCAAGAAAGAGCATCAAGTGTTGATGGTCAACAAGACCACTAGTTTCAAGAAGGGCAAGGGTAAGAAGAACTTCAAGAAAGACAGCAAAGTCGTTGCCGCGCCTGGTAAGCCAGATGCCGGGAAGAAGAAAAAGAATGGACCCAAGCTCGAGACTGAGTGCTTCTATTGGAAGGGAAAGGGTCACTGGAAGTAGAACTGCCCCAAATACTTAGTGGACAAGAAGGCCGGCAACGTTAAAGGTATATGTGATATACATGTTATTGATGTGTACCTTACCAGCCCTCGTAGTAGCTCCTGGGTATTTGATACCGGTGCTGTTGCTCATTTGCAACTCAAAGCAGGAACTGTGGAATAAGCGGAGACTGGCCAAGGACGAGGTGACGATGCGCGTCGAGAATGGTTCCAAGGTCGACGTGATCGCCGTCGGCACGCTACCTCTACATATACCGTCGGGATTAGTTTTAAACCTTAATAATTGTTATTTAGTACCAGCTTTAAGGATGAACATTGTATCAGGGTCTTGCTTGATGCGAGACGGCTACTCATTTAAGTCAGAGAATAATTGGGTTTCTATTTATATGAGTGATATGTTTTATGGTCATGCTCCGCTGGTGAATGGTTTATTCTTGATGAATCTCGATCGTGATGTTACGCATATTCATAGTGTGAGTACCAAAAGATGTAAAGTTGATAATGATAGTCCCACATACTTGTGGCACTGCCGCCTTGGTCATATCGGCGTTAAGCGCATGAAGAAGCTCCATACTGATGGACTATTAGAGTCTCTTGACTTTGAATCATTTGTCACATGCGAACCGTGCCTCATGGGCAAGATGACTAAGACTCCATTCTCAGGAATAATGGAGAGAGCAACCGACTTATTGGAAATAATACATACTGATGTGTGTGGTCCAATGAACGTTGAAGCTCGTGGTGGCTATCGTTATGTTCTCACGCTCACCGATGATTTGAGTAGGTATGGGTATATGTACTTGATGAAGTACAAATCTGACATGTTTGAAAAGTTCAAGGAATTTCAGAGTGAGGTTGAGAATCAACGTGACAGAAAAATTAAATGTCTATGATCTGATCGTGGAGGAGAATATTTGAGTCACGAGTTTGGCACACACCTAAGGAAGTGTGGAATCGTTTCACAACTGACACCGCCTGGCACACCGCAACGCAACGAAGTGTATGAACGTCGTAATCACACTTTATTAGATATTGTACGATCTATGATGTCTCTTACCGACTTACCGCTATCATTTTGGGGATACGCATTAGAAACTGCAGCATTCACTTTAAATAGGGCACCGTCTAAATTCGTTGAGACGACACTGTATGAACTATGGTTTGGCAAGAAACCTAAGTTGTCGTTTCTTAAAGTTTGGGGCTGCGATGCTTATGTGAAGAAACTTCAACCAGAAAAGCTCGAACCCAAAGCGGAGAAATGCGTATTCATAGGATACCCCAAGGAAACTATTGGGTATACCTTCTATCTTAGATCTGAAGGTAAAAACTTTGTTGCCAAGAACGGATCCTTTCTAGAGAAAGAGTTTCTCTCGAAAGAAGTAAGTGGGAGGAAGGTAGAACTTGATGAGGTAATTACACCCCCTCTCGAACAGGATAGTAGCGCAGCGCGGGAAGTAGTTCCTGTGGCGCCTACACCAACTGAAGAGGAAGTTAATGATGATGATCATGAAGCTTCGGATCAAGTTACTACTAAACCGCGAAGGTTCACGAGGGCACGCTCCGCACCAGAGTGGTACGGCAACCCTGTGATGGAAATCATGTTGTTAGACAACGGTGAACCTTCGAACTATGAGGAAGCGATGGCGGGCCCGGATTCCAACAAATGGCTTGAAGCTATGAAATCCGAGATAGGATCCATGTATGAGAACAAAGTATGGACTTTGGTGGACTTGCCCGATGACCGGCGAGCCATAGAAAATAAATGAATCTTCAAGAAGAAGACTGATGCAAACGGTAATGTAACCGTTTACAAAGCTCGACTTGTCGCAAAGGCTTTTCGAAAAATTCAAGGAGTTGACTACAAAGAGACTTTCTCTCCCCTAGCGAAGATGAAATCAGACCGAATCATGTTAGCAATTGCCGCCTTCTATGATTATGAAATTTGGCAAATGGACGTCAAAACAGCGTTCCTTAACGGGAACCTTAAGGAAGAGTTGTATATGATGCAACCAGAAGGTTTTGTCGACCCTAAGGGTGCTAACAAAGTGTGCAAGCTCCAGCGCTCCATCTATGGGCTGGTGCAAGCATCTCGGAGTTGGAACATTCGCTTTAATGAGGTGATTAAAGCATTTGGGTTCATACAGGTTTACGGACAAGCCTGTCTGTACAAGAAAGTGAGTGGGAGCTCTGTAGCTTTCCTCATACTGTATGTGGATGACATATTATTGATGGGGGACAATACATAAATGCTGGAGAGCATAAAGGCCTATTTGAACAAGAGTTTTTCAGTGAAGGACCTTGGAGAAGCTGCATACATATTAGGCATAAAGATCTATAGAGATAGATTGACACGCCTCATAGGTCTTTCGCAAAGTACATACCTTGACAAGATATTGAAGAAGTTCAATATGGAAAACTCAAAGAAAGGGTTCTTGCCAGTTTTACAAGGTGTGATATTGAGTAAGACTCAGTCGCCGACCACGGCAGCAGATAGAAAGAAGATGAGTTCTGTCCCCTACGCTTCAACCGTAGGCTCTCTTATGTATGCCATGTTGTGTACCAGACCTGATATAAACCTTGCCATAAGTTTGGTAGGGAGGTACCAAAGTGATCCCGGTATGGAACACTGGACAACGGTCAAGAATATCCTTAAGTACCTGAAAAGGACTAAGGAAATGTTTCTCATTTATGGAGGTGACGAAGAGCTCGTCGTAAAGGGTTACGTCGACGCTAGCTTCGACACAGATCCGGATGACTCTAAGGCACAGACCGGATACGTATATGTGTTGAATGGTGGAGCAGTGAGCTGGTGCAGCAGCAAGCAAGAAGTCGTGGCAGCATCTACATGTGAAGCGGAGTACATAGCTGCTTCAGAAGTGGCTCATGAAGGAATTTGGATGAAGGAGCTCATCACCGACCGTGGAGTGGTTCCAAGCGTGTCGGGTCCAATGACACTCTTCTGTGATAACACTGGGGCCATTGCCATAGCCAAGGAGCCCAGGTTTCACCGGAAGATGAAGCACATCAAACGTCGCTACAACTCCATCCAGGACCATGTCCAGAGTGGAGTGATAGATATTTGTAAAGTACACACGGATCTGAATGTTGCAGACCCGTTGACTAAACCTCTTCCACGAGCAAAACATGATCAACACCATAATGCTATGGGTGTTCGATACATCACAATGTAACTAGATTATTGACTCTAGTGCAAGTGGGAGACTGTTGGAAATATGCCCTAGAGGCAATAATAAAATGGTTATTATCATATTTCCTTGTTCATGATAATCGTCTATTGTTCATGCTATAATTGTATTAATAGGAAACAATAATACATGTGTGAATAAATAGATCACAATGTGTCCCTAGCAAGCCTCTAGTTGGCTAGCTCATTAGTCAATAGATGATCATGGTTTCCTGATTATGGGCATTAGATGTCATTGATAACGAGATCACATCATCGGGAGAATGATGTGATGGACAAGACCCAATCCTAAGCATAGCACTAGATCGTATTGTTCGTATGCTAAAGCTTTTCTAATGTCAAGTGTCTTTTCCTTCGACCGTGAGATGTGCAACTCTCGGATACCGTAGGAGTTCTTTGGGTGTATCAAACGTCACAACGTAACTGGGTGACTATAAAGGTGCACTACGGGTATCTCTAAAAGTGTCTGTTGGGTTGGTACGAATCGAGATCGGGATTTGTCACTCCGTGTGACGGAGAGGTATCTCTGGGCCCACTCGGTAGAACATCATCATGAGCTTAATGTGACTAAGGAGTTAGTCACACGATGACGTGCTACAGAATGAGTAAAGAGACTTACCAGTAACGAGATTGAACAAGGTATAGGTATAACGACGATCGAATCTCGGGCAAGTTCTATACCGACAGACAAAGGGAATCGTATACAGGATTGATTGAATGCTTGACATCGTGGTTCATCGGATGAGATCATCGTGGAGCAAGTGGGAGTCACCATGGGTATCCAGACTCCGCTAATGGTTATTGGCCGGAGAGGTGTCTCGGTCATGTTTGCCTGTCTCCCGAACCCGTAGGGTCTACACACTTAAGGTTCGATGACGCTAGGGTTATAGGGAATTGTTATACGAGGTTATCGAAAGTTGTTCGGAGTCCTGGATGAGATCCCGGATGTCACGAGGAGCTCCGGAGGTAAAGATTGATATATATGACGGATGGTTTCGGACATCGGAAGTGTTTCGGGCATCACTGGTAACGTACCGGGACCACCGGGACCACCGGAGGTGGCCCCGGGGGTCCACCGAAGGGGGGCAACGACCCCGGGAGGCTAGATGGGCTTAGTGGGGAAGGGAAACAGCCCCTCGGTGGGCTGGTGCGCCCCCACCCAGCCCATGCGCACCAGAGAAGGGGAAAGGGGGGAACCCTAGGCATAGGGGAGGCCCAAGGCCCACCTGGGGCGCGCCCCCCCTTTCACTGGCCTGGCCGCCGCCCCCTCCCATATGGTGGCTGCCGCACCACCTAGGGGTGGCACACCCCCTCCCCCTCCTCCTATAAATAGAGATGGGTTTTGGCCCTTGGGAGATAGACTTCTCCCTCTCCCTCGGCGCAGCCCTGCCCTTCTTCCTCCTCCTCTCTGCCGGTGCTTGGCAAAGCCCTGCCGGGAGACCTCATCTCTCCATCGACACCACGCCATCGTGCTGCTGGAGTTCTTCCCCAACCTCTCCCTCCTCCTTGCTGGATCAAGGTGCAGGAGACATCACCGGGCTGCACGTGTGTTGAACGTGGAGGTGCCGTAGTTCGGCACTAGATCGTAATCACACCGCAATCTGAATCGCTATGAGTACGACTCCATCAACCGCGTTCTAGTAACGCTTCCGCTTAGAGATCTTCAAAGGTATGAAGATGCTCTTACTCCTCTCTTGGTGCTGGTCTCTCCATAGGAAGATCTGAATATGCGTAGGGAAATTTTGAATTTATGCTGCGTTACCCAACAGATACTATGCCTGATACCGCTAGAGATGCTATGCTTGATACTGCTTTGCCTGATGATGCTAGAGATGCTATTTTGCCTGATGATGCTATGCTTGATACTGCTAGAGATGCTACTTTGCCTGATGTTCCACTAGGAGTGTTCCTTGATGCTCATATTGCTAGAGTTACTGCGAATGCTCGTGATGCTTCTGATACTGTCGATACTATTGAGATAGAACCTGCTTTTGCTCCTGCTAGATCTAGCTCTCCTAGATATGAATTGCCTGATATACCTGAGGGTTACGTTATGGAGGGAGAGATAGCTGAGGATTTTCTTGTGTGTAAGGATGCCTATGACGCTGAGAAATTACTTCTCAAGTGGAAGGAAAAATCTCGGGAAGCTAGGATGAAAAATGACCCAAAGTTTGCCACTTCGCCTATCTTTGTCACTGATAAGGATTATGAATTCTCTGTCGACCCTGAGATAATCTCTGTAGTTGAATCTGATCCTTTTCATGGTTATGAGTCTGAGACAGTCAGCCCATCTTGCCAAACTATCCGAAATAGCCAACATTTTCACTAATGAGGAGAAGATCCGCCACTACTATATCCTTAAGCTGTTTCCTTTCTCTCTAAAGGATGACGCTAAAGCCTGGTTCACCTCTCTTGCTCTTGGATGTGTGCGTAGTCCCCAGGAGATGGTCTATTACTTCTGTGAGAACTATTTCCCTGCCCATAAGAAGCAAGTTGCCTTGCAGGAAATATACAACTTTGCTCAACTCCAAGAAGAGAGTCTTCCACAAGCATGGGGGAGGCTCGTCCAGCTACAAAATGCTTTGCCTGATCACCCTCTTAAGAAGAACGAGATACTTGATATCCTCTATAATGGACTTACCGATGCCTCTAGAGACCACCTAGATAGTTGTGTCGGTTGAGTTTTTAGGGAACGAACTGTAGAACAAGCTGAGACCCTACTGAATAACCTCTTGATCAACGATAATGCTTGGACTATTCCTGAACCACCTCCTAAGCCAATTCCTAAGAAAAGAGGTATTCTATTCCTCAGTCCCGAAGATATGCAAGAAGCAAAGAAATCTATGCAAGAGAAAGGCATTAGATCTGAAGATGTCAAAAATCTACCACCTATCGAAGAGATCCATGGTCTCGATAACCCGATACAGGTAGTAGAAGTGAATTCTCTGCGTAGGTTTGATGAGAGTGATATTCCTTTTGATAAACCTGCTAGCCTATGCTTTGATGAATTTGACAACTTTGTTACCAAACAACAGAGTTTCAATGATTATGTTAGCAAACATTTGGAACAAAGTACTCGTATGCTTAGCCATTTAAGTGCTTGTTTAGACAGAAATGTCAATGATCTGAAGCTTCTGAGTAAACATGCCTCTATGATTACTACTCAGGTAGAACAAGTACTTAAAGCTCAGAATGACCTGCTCAATGAATTAAATGACAACTCTGTCAGAGTAATTACTAGAGGAGGCAAAATGACTCAGGAATCTTTGTATCCCGAAGGTCATCCTAAGAGAATTGATCAAGATTCTCAAGGAATCAATGCTGATACACCTAGTCATCCTAAGGAGAAGAAGAAGGATGATGGAAACCTGCACGCCAGTTCACCAAATACTATCACACCTGAAGAACCTAATGATATTTCTGCGTCTGATGCAGAAACACAATCAGGTGATGAACATGAACCTGGTGACAATATGGACAGTGATGTTCATAATAATGCTCAACCTAGCCATGACGAGGATGTGGAGATTGAACCTACGGTTAATCCTAATAATCCACAACCTAAGAGATACAACAAGAATGACTTCACTGCTAGGAAGCATGGTAAAGAAAGAGAGCCATGGGTTCACAGAGCTATGCCCTTTCCTCATAAGCCATCCAAGAAAAAGGATGATGAGGATTTTGAGCGCTTCGTTGAGATGATAAGACCCGTCTTTCTGCAGATGCGGTTAACTGATATGCTCAAGTTGTCTCCATACGCCGAGTACATGAAAGATATCGTGACTAATAAACGGAAGATACCAAATCTTGAGATCTCCACCATGCTTGCCAACTACACTTTCAAAGGTGGAACTCCCAAGAAACTTGGTGATCCCGGAGTGCCCACTATACATTGCTCCATTAAAGGAAACTACGTAAGAACTGCCTTATGTGACCTTGGAGCCGGTGTTAGTGTTATGCCGCTTTCTCTTTATCGTAGACTTGAATTGGATAAGTTGACACCCACTGAAATTTCTCTGCAAATGGCCGACAAATCAACTGCTTTCCCTATCAGCATTTGCGAGGATGTGCCTGTTTTTGTTGTTGCTAACACCACTATCTTAACAGACTTTGTTATCTTGGATATTCCCGAGGACGATGCCATGGTTGTCATCCTCGGAAGACCCTTTTTAAACACTGCAGGGGCTGTTATAGATTGCAACAAAGGCAATGTCACTTTCCATGTCAACGGTAATGAGCACACAGTGCACTTTCCATGTCAACGGTAATGAGCACACAGTGCACTTTCCGAAGAAACGATATCAAGTACATTGCATCAATGCTATCGAAAAGACTTCATCGATTCTCATTGGGAGCTTTGAATGCCCTATTCCTCGTGTCAAGATGAAGTATGATTTTCTTGTTGGGGAGATACATATCCCCATTGAGGTGACTTAGTGGCTATTCAAAAATTCTCCGTTCTCTCTTGCGATTCGAGAAGGTTTTGTCATGAGGACTTGATCAATCTCATTGACGGATTCCTTTCGATGACCATGAAACAGATGAATCAAGGAGTCACGTATCTCTTTTTTAAGCTTTCTTTTTCTGTTGCTTAGAAGAAAAATGATAGAATTAGTTTAGCTTTTCTTGTTTTCTGTTTTAGCGTCCCGGAGAAAAATACCTCGAAAATAAAAGTTCTCCGATGGTCCTGAAAATTTAGTATGATTTTTTCTGGATTTTTTGAAAATTTCTGGGCCTGAGAGCTGGTCTGGGGGCCAGACCAATGGGCCACAAGCCCTGTCACTGCCACCTACCCCCCTGGTGGCAGGGTGCAAGCTTGTGGGGCCCACAAGCACCCCCTCCACTCATTCCAGCTCTCAGCCTCTTCTTCCACCTCCAGAAAAAATTGTTTCGCAGCTCAAACCCGTGTTCTTGCTCATTTGGCTGTGATTTTCGATCTCCTTGCTCAAAGCACCATTCTCCGAACCGTTTTGGGGAAATTACTCCTTGGTAAGTGAATCCTCCATTGGTCCAATTAGTTTTTGTTCTAGTGCTTTATCCTTCGCGTATTCTTGCTACCTTGGTGACCCTGTTCGTGAGCTAGAAAGGTTGATTTTAGCTGGCCCCAAGTAGTTTTAGCGCGTGATACGGTCTCTAGACACTAGTAGGAGTAGTTGCTACAAGGTGTGGTGGGTCTTTATTCACTTTTCTCTTGAACTTCAAAAATTTCAGCAAAAGGAAATTATGTTCAGGAGGAAGTTTCATGGTGGTTCCTCAAGTAAGAAGGGTCCCCGTCTCTCTTTTCGGGAGCCCGAACCTTTTCAACTAAGGGACGCACTCGTGCAACCATATGAATGGCTTTCCGATGAGTTCATGATCAAAGCAGGTTTCAAGGATGAGTTTGATGCACTTGTCCGCAATGCCGGGTTAGAAGAATTCCTCTTAGATAAATGTGAACGGTATGCTATGCTCACTGCCTCTTTCGTGCGTAGATTTAAATTTTTAGCTGGCCATGACTCCTCCATACTGTTTGATCTGTACGATAAATCCTATATCGTGGATCTGGAGGATTTCAATAGGATGTGCAAGATACCCGATTGGGGTAGTGCTAATGATCCTCCTAAGTCTTCGGTCAGAGACTTTGTCTCCAGTATAACTGTTGGAGAAACCAGAGATATCACGCAAGCCACCACAGGAAGCATCCATTTCCCTTCCTTGCACTACCTTGCCCTCTTCATAGGTAGGTGCATTAACGGCAAGGGTGCACATTGTCACCTATGCGCTTCCGACCTTAGTACCCTTAAGAGCGCAGTAACAGGTGACAGGAGCTTCAATATGGGAGCTATTATAGCAAGGAGGCTGAATAAAAATGCCAGTAAGGGGGATTTCTTTGGTGGAGTTTATGCTACACGCTTAGCAAATTTTCTTGGAGTATCCATCCGTCCAGAAGACCCTCCTCTCCATACAGCCTACCTTGATCGTGTCGCCCTAACACGCTACCAGTTCCTTGAGAGAGATCATTGATCCCTCCTATACCGCTTGATATTTAACCGGCAGCGTGTTTTCCATATTACCATTCCTGCTCCTGCTTTCTTTGACTTTCAGGTTAAACGAAGATACTACATAACCATAGGAGAGGCAGAGGAGTATGAGAGGGAGGCGATGGCTGCTCGACTTCATGAGGCAGCTATTCAGGCAGTGGCTGCAGCACTCCCGTATAACACCCATTATGACTTTGGGTTTCGCCAGGATCATCCATGGGAGTAGACCAAGCTAGGCCAAAAGCCTAAGCTTGGGGGAGTACGTGTTCTCACCAACTTTATATTCATGCTTATGCTTTCACTTTGGTAGCCGGTGTTTACACTTTGCCACTGTATTATCCATGCTAGTTTATTCTCGTTTTCTTGTTTTGTGTCCTTTTGAGAAAACCCAAAAAGATTGTTCTTTCTTCTTTTGCTTGTTGGGAGCTTTCCCGTGTAAATAGTTTTCTTTTTCTTTGTGTCAAGGTAGAAGATATTGGTTACGATGTTTATTGGTTCTTGCATGCTTACCTGTTTAGCTTTCAAAGAGCCATATTACTTTGTCTTCTCCTTTGTGTTTGCCTACAGATTCAGCTTAGTCCAACGCGCTTATTATTGTTCACATCGTTCGATCGTGCAAATGAAAGGCAACAATGATGATATATGATGAAGTGACTGAGACTGAAAACCTGGTATGAACTCTTTCTATTTTGTTTCAACTACATGCATGAACATGCGCCAAGTCAAGCCACTTGGAACATTCAAAGGAGAATACCACCCTACCATACTACATCATAGTCATCTCAAAATCTATGTTGGCATTCAAGACAAACCATTATAAGACTATTCCCGAACCACCTCCTAAGCCAACTCCGAAAAAAGAGGTATTCTATTCCTCAGCCCCGAAGATATGCAAGAAGCTAAGAAATCTATGCGAGAGAAAGACATTAAATTTGAAGATGTCAAAAATCTACCACCTATCGAAGAGATCCATGGTCTCGATAACCCGATGGAGGTAGTGGAAGTAAATTCTCTGCGTAGGTTTGATGACAGTGATATTCCTTTTGATAAACCTGCTAGCTCACGCCTGGATGAATTTGATAACTTTGTTGCCAAACAACAAAGTTTCAATGATTATGTTAGCAGACAATTGGAAAAGAATGCTCGTATGCTTAGTCATTTAAGTGCTTGTGTGGACAGAAACGTCAATGATCCTAAACTTCTGAGTAAACATGCCTCTATGGTTACTACTCAGGTAGAACAAGGACTTAAAGCTCAGAATGACTTGCTCAATGAGTTCAGTGACAATTCTGTCAGAGTCGTCACTAGAGGCGCTAGAATGACCCAGGAACCTTCATATCCTGAGGGTCATCCGAAGAGAATTAAACAAGATTCTCAAGGAGTTAGCGCTGATGCACCTAGTCATCCTAGAAAGAAGAAGAAATATGATAGGAACCTGCACGCTAGCAACCCTGTTGCTGCTACACCTGAGAGCCCAAATGATGCATCTGTCTCTCATGCTGAAACACAATCTGGTGATGAACATGAGCCTACTGATGATATCAATAGTGATGTTCATGTAGATGCTCAACCTAGCAATGAAAAGGATGTGGAGATTGAACCTGTTGATCTTGATAACCCACAGCCTAAGACTAAGAGATACGATAAGAATGACTTCGCTTCTAGGAAGCATGGTAAAGAAAGAGAACCATGGGTTCAGAAACCCATGCCCTTTCCTCCCAAACCATCCAAGAAAAAGGATGATGAGGATTTTGAGAGATTCATTGAGATGATCAGACATGTCTTTCTGCAGATGCGTTTGATAGATATGCTCAAAATGTCTCCGTATGCTAAGTACATGAAAGATATTGTGACTAATAAGAGGAGGATACGTGAGATTGAGATTTCCACCATCCTCGCTAATTATACCTTCAAGGGTGGAACTCCTAAGAAACTAGGTGATCCCGGTGTGCCCACTATACCTTGCTCCATTAAAGGCAACTATGTTAGAACTGCTTTATGCGACCTTGGAGCCGGTGTTAGTGTTATGCCTCTCTCTCTCTTTATCGTATACTTGAACTGGATAAGTTGACACCCACTGAAATCCCTCTGCAAATGGCCGACAAATCAACTGCTTTCCCTATCGGCATTTGCGAGGATGTGCCTGTTGTGGTTGCTAACACCACTATCTTAACAGACTTTGTTATCTTAGATATTCCCGAGGACGATGTCATAGTTGTCATCCTTGGAAGATCCTTTTTAAACACTGCAGGGGCTGTTATAGATTGCAACAAAGGCATTGTCACTTTCCATGTCAACGGTAATGAGCATACGGTGCACTTTCCGAAGAAACAATATCGAGTACATTGCATCAATGCTATCGAAAAAACTTCATCGATTCTTATTGGGAGCTTTGAATGCCCTATTCCTCGTGTAAAGATGAAGTATGACTTGCTTGTTGGGGAGATACACATCCCCATTGAGGTGACCTAGTGACTATTCGAAAATTCTCCGTTCTCTTTTGCGATTCGAGAAAGTTTTGTCGAGGGGATTTGATCAACCCCATTGACGGATTTCTTTCGATGACCATGAGATGGATGAATCAAGGAGTCACAAACCTCTGTTCCAAGCTTTCACTTTAGGTTTCTTATAAGAAAAATGATAGATTTAGTTTAGTTTTCCCTATTTTCTGTTTTAGCGTCTGATAGAAAAGTACCCCGAAAATAAAAGTTCTCCGAACGTCCTGAAAATCAAGTATGATTTTTCTGGAATTTTTGAAAAATTCTGAGACAAAGAGCTTGTCTGGGGGCTGTACTAGTGGGCCACGAGCCCTGATGGCGCGGGCACCCCCCTGGTCGCGCCACCCAGGCTTGTGGGGACCACAGGCACCCCCTCCACTCATTCTTGCTCTCATCTGGTTCTCCTACCTCCAGCAAAAATCGTTTCGCAGCTCAAACCCGTGTTCTTGCTCGTCTTGCTGGGATTTTCGATCTCTTTGCTCAAATCACCGTTCTCCGAACTGTTTGTGGGAAATTACTCCTTGGTAAGTGACTCCTCCATTGGTCCAATTAGTTTTTGCTCTAGTGCCTTATACTCTGCGTATTTTTGCTACCTTGGTGACCCTGTTCTTGAGCTTTGCATGCTTATTTTAGCTGGTCCCATGTAATTTTGATGCGTAATATGGCCTATAGGCACTTATGGGAGTAGTTGCTACGAGTTTTGTTGAGCCTTATTCACTTTTCCTTAGAATCACTAAAAATTTTAGAATTTTCAGAGATAGAAAAGGGAAAAGATGGGGAGGTTCCTAAGAGGCTCGTCAAGCCGTGACCCCAAGGATGATGGGAGTGAGAAGAAGCCCAAGTATCTGGTCCCTCAAGTCGCAGAAGTTCGAGCGTGCGAGTGGCCAAGCGACGTTTTCTTACGCGCCGCTCGAATTTATGAGGACTTTTACCACTTGGTGGAGAACGCAGGCCTTACCGCCTTCGTTGAAGATAAGTGTCCGCAATACCTCCTCACTAATATCTTCGTACAAAGCTTTAACTTCTATCCGAGGAAGAATCCTCCTATGGTTGAGTTTAAACTTTATGATATCCCCCATCGCATGTCACTCCAGGATTTTTGCAATGTTTGCAAATTACCTTACGTTGGGGATATTCATGAACCTCATCCACGGGACTTGGAAGCTTTCATCGATACAATTGCTGTAGGAGAGGAGAGAGGAGTGTCTTGTGCTAGAGCTGCTAGCATTCATTTTGCCGTGCTTCGGTACTTCTCATTATTTGTGGGAAAATGTTTGATTGGCCGTGGGAAATCTGGGTCACTTAGTTCCCCAGATCTTGCGGTCTTGTGCGAAGCCCTTTATAACGATAAAACTTATAGCTTGGGCGCTATAGTAGCTCAATGGTTGAACCTGAACCGTTCTAAAGGTGTTGTCTATGGAGGTATCTATGCTACTCGTCTTGCTAGACACTTTGAGATACCTATTAGACTGGAGGAGGAAGAAGAGATTCTTCTTCTCGAGAGATATCTAGATTACGATAACATGGTTCGCCATGACTTTCTTGATAGAGATATAAATAGAAGGATGATTTATAACCTGGTGTTTAGTCAGGGTACTCGTGAGACTATTACTTTGCCTGCTCCTTCTTTGTTCAATCTTCATGCAGGCAGGTACATTATTATGCCCTCGGATATCTACGCATATTGGGGCTTAGCCCAACCACAGGTGCCCGTGCTCGAGCCACCAGTCGAGTACCAGACGCCAGTTTATCAGTGGGAGCCAGAGGAGCTCACACAGCAGTGGCATCCTCAGTCCACTCTGGAGTACCCCGGAGTTGGTTATTTCCTTCCTTGGGAGTAGACCAACTTAGGCCAAAAGCCGAAGCTTGGGGGAGTACGTGTTTCTCACCGACTTTACATTCTTGCTTATGCTTTCACTTTGTTAGCCGGTGTTCACATTTTGCCACTGTATCATCCATGCTAGTTTATTTTCCTTTTCTCGTTTTCTTTTTGTGTGTCTGTCTAGTTTGAGAAAACCCAAAAATATTTTATTTTTCTTCTTTTGCTTGTTGGGAGCTTTCCCGTGTAAGTAGTTTTCTTTTTCTTTGGGGTCAAGGTAGAAGATATTGGTTACAATGTTTAGTGGCTCTTGCATGCATTCCTGTTTAGCTTTCAAAGAGCCATATTACTTTGTCTTCTCCTTTGTGTTTGCGTGCAGATTACAGCGTAGTCCAATGCACGAGCACTCTTATTATTGTTCACATCGTCTGGTCGTGCAAGTGAAAGGCAATAACGACGATATATGATGAAGTGACTGAGCCTGGAAAAGCTGGTATGAACTCAATCTATTTTGTTTTTGTAAATATGACTAGCTCACTGTTCCTAGTTCAGCTTTGTTGTGAGAGAAACATGTTTGCAATGACAACTTAGAGATCATAGTTGCTTATGCCATGCTTACTTAGCTAGGAACTTATAATGGTTTGTCTTGGTTGCCAACATGAATGTTGAGATGACTATGATGTAGTATGATAGGATGGTATCCTCCTTTGAATGTTTCAAGTGGCTTGACTTGGCGCATGTTCATGCATGTAGTTGAAACAAAATCAACATAGCCTCTATGATATTCATGTTCATGGTGATTTATGTCCTACTCATGCTTGCACTCAACGTTAGTTAATCTCAATGCATTTTGATGACTGTTGTCGCTCTCTAGTTGGTAGCTTCCCAGTCTTTTGCTAGCCTTCACTTGTACTAAGTGGGAATACTGCTTGTGCATCCACTTCCATAAACCCAAAGTTGTTCCATATGAGTCCACCATACCTACCTATGTGCGGTATCTACATGACGTTCCAAGTAAATTTGCATGTGCCACTCTCTAAATCTTCAAGAAATAATCTGTTTTGCATGCCCAAACCGTTCATGTAGTGACAGGGGGCTATTAGTATCTTCCATGCTAGGCGTGTAATCCTCAATATGTGTTTATTCACTATCATACACGAGAAAGGGGATGGTAATTGGAATTCCCAGTTCCATGCTCCAATCGAAAAGATAATTGCAAACAAAACTCCCCCAGGATTGATGTTGGTATGGACGGTACCCGAGGATTCGGCTAGCAATGGAGTGTGATTGATTGGTGGTGGGGGAGTCAAAACTTTACTTTTCTGTTTGGGAACCGCCTATAGCATGTGTAGCGTGGAAGATGTTGAGAACTCTTAGTCATTGCATTGACAATCAAAGCATGCCACCCAAAATTATTATCTCTGTTTTCAAAGCTTGAGCTCTGGCACCTCTGCAAATCAATGCTTCCCTTTGTGAAGGGCCTGTCTATTTATGTTCCTGTTGAGTCATCCTCCTCTTACAAAAGCACCAATTAGAGAGCACCTCTGACATTTTTATGCTTTGCTTTTAACTGTGTTGAGTATGACTATGACTGGATCTTCATTGCCATGAATTACAATGTTTAGTCAGCCCTTGGTCTTTGAAGGTGCTCTGCATTTATGTTTTGCGGTCTCAGAAAGAGCGAGCGAGATACCATCTATTTCTACTGCTTCATGTTGTTTTGATTGAAGTGTTGACATTTGAGGCTTATTATTATTCGCTCGCTAGTTGATTATGCCATTGATATGAGTTTTCCATGAGACCTAGATGTCATTTGCTTATGTGGTTTGCTTGTGATCTTAATGAAATTCTAGATATGAGTTAGACATAGTTGCAACAACAAGATCAAACAGAGTTCGTCAAAGTTTTTCTTTTGTCTCTTTCAGTTTGTCAACTGAATTGTTTGAGGACAAGCAAGGCTTTAACCTTGGGGGAGTTGATACGTCTCCCTCGTATCTACTTTTCCGAACTCTTTTGCCCTTGTTTTGGACTCTAATTTGCATGATTTGAATGGAACTAACCCGGATTGACGTTGTTTTTAGCAGAATTGCCATGGTGTTGTTTTTGTGCAGAAATAAAAGTTTTCGGAATGTCCTGAAAATTTATGGAGATTTTTTTTGGAATAAAAGAAAAATACCTACGCAAATATCCACCGGAGGAGGTGTGCGAGTGGGCCACAAGCCCACAGCCGCGACCACTCCCCCTTGCCGCGTCGTGAGGGCTTGTGGGGCCCACGTGGCACCACCGCCTCCAAACTTAGCTCTATATCTTCCGTCTTGCCGAGAAAAAAAATCAGAGAGAAGGATTCATCGCGTTTTACGATACGGAGGCGCCGCCACCTCCTGTTCTTCATCTGGAGGGCAGATCTGGAGTCCGTTTTGGGCTCCGAAGAGGGGAAATCGTCGCCATCGTCATCATCAACCTTCCTCTATCGACAATTCCATGATGCTCTTCACCTTTCATGAGTAATCTCATCGTAGGCTTGCTGGACGGTGATGAGTTGGATGAGATCTATCATGTAATCGAGTTAGTTTTGACGGGGATTGATCCCTAGTATCCACTATGTTCTGAGATTGATGTTGCTACTACTTTGCCATGCTTAATGCTTGTCACTAGGGCCCGAGTGCCATGATTTCATATCTGAACCTATTATGTTGTCGCCAATATATGTGTGTTTTAGATCCTATCTTGCATGTTGTAGTCACCTACTATGTGTTATGACCCGGCAACCCCGAAGTGACAATAGCCGGAACCACTCCCGGAGATGACCATTGTATGAGGAGTTCATGTATTCCCCAAGTGTTAATGCGTTGGTCGCGGTTCTTTATTAAAAGGAGAACCTTAATATCCCGTAGTTTCCATTAGGACCCCGCTTCCACGGGAGGGATGGACAATAGATGTCATGCAAGTTCTTTTCCCTAAGCACGTATGACTACATACGGAATACATGCCTACATTAGATTGACGAACGGGGGCTAGTTAAGTATCTCTCCATGTTATAGCTGTTACATGATGAATCACATCTGTCACACTCATCCATCACCGATCCACTGCCTACGAGTCTTTTACAATGGTCCTTCCTACGTTACTTTGTCCAGGCTTGTCCGTTGCTACTGTTGTCACTACTGTTGTTACTCTGCTGCTACTGCTGTTCCTTGCTACTTTGTTGTTACTTGTTGCAAGATCCCCTTTTCGACACCGTTGTCGGGGAAGAATAGTTCCCCGTCCACGTGCAACTTATTGGCGCCATTGATACAACAGTTAGGAATAGTCTGCCGTCAACAGATCTTTTTCTGACACCGTTGCTATCATACTACTTTGCTACTGATACTTTGCTTGCACACACTAATATTTCAGGTGTGGTTGAATCTGACAAACTCAGCTGCTAATACTTGAGAATATTCTTTCGCTTCCCCTTGTGGTGAATCAATAAATTTGGATTGAATACTCTACCCTCGAAAACTGTTGCGATCCCCTACACTTGTGGGTTATCACTTGCTCACGAAGACCTAGGGCAATTTGAGGAAGCCCATCATTGGAATATACAAGCCAAGTTATATAATAAAGATTCCCACTAGCATATGGTGGTGATGAAACGAGAGGCTCTCAATCATGAAGAACATGGTGCTATTATGAAGCACAAGTGTGGAAAAAGATAGTAGCATTTTCTTTCTCCCTTTTTCTCTCTTCTTTTTTTTATTTGGGCTCTTTGGCCTCTTTTTTTTGTTTGGGCTCTTTGGCCTTTTTTTATTTCCTCACATGGGACAATGTTCTAATATTGATGATCATCAAGCTTTTATTTTACTCACAGCTCAAAGCTTAGAACGATGATGACTCTATAGGAAATGCCTCCGGAAGTGTACCGGGATGTGCAACGATCTAGCTTGGCGTATGACGTTGAAACATCTCGCTAGCTATCTTACGATCATGCAATGGCAATATGAGAGTGACGACACAAGTCATGAGACGGAACGGTGGGAGTTGCATGGCAATATATCTTGGAATGGCTATGAAAATGCCATAGTAGGTAGGTATGGTGGCTGTTTTGAGGAAGGCATATGGTGGGTTTGTGCACCAACGAAAGTTGCGCGGCACTAGAGAGGCTAGCAATGGTGGAAGGTGAAAGTGCATATATACCATGGACTCACATTAGTCATGAAGAACTCACATACTTGTTGCAAAAGTTTTTATTAGTAATCAAAACAAAGTGCTAAATGCATATTCTTAGGGGAAGGGTTGGTAGGTGTTAACCATCGCGCGATCCCGACCTCAACACAAAGGATGACAATCAATAGATCAATTATGCTTCGACTTCCTAACATAGCGGTTCACCATACGTGCATGCTACAGGAATCACTAACTTCAACACAAGTATTTCTAGATTCACAACACCCTACTAACATAACTCTTAATATTACCAAATCCACGTCTCAAAACTAAATAAGAGGAATCAAAACTTCTTTTTCTACTCAATGCACATGAAGATGGAGGTCTTTGTATCCTCTTTGGGTACCTATCACCTTTGGGACTACTTTCATAGCACAAGCCAACTACCAAGTTACGCACTGTTGTGCTCTAAAAGATCTAAGTGAAGCACACAGAGCAAAATTATCTAGCTCAAAAGATATAAGTGAAGCACGATGAGCATTCTAGCAAATTCATGATGAGTGCATGTCTCTCTCAAAAGGTGTGCAGCAAGGATGATTGTGTCACAAAAAAAAATAAAAGACTCCTACGATACAAGACGCTCCAAGCAAAACACATATCATGTGGTGAATAAAAATATAGCTCCAAGTAATGTTACCGATGGATTGAAGACGAAAGAGGGGATGCCTTCCCGGGGCATCCCCAAGCTTAGGCTTTTTGGTGTCCTTGGATTTGTCTTGGGATGCCTTGGGCATCCCCAAGCTTGAGCTCTTTCCACTCTTTATCCCTTTGTCCATGAGAACATCATCCAAAACTTGAAAACTTCACAACACAAAACTTAAACAGAAACTCGTGATATCATTAGCACAAGAAAACAAACTACCACCTCTTTAGGTACTGTAGCAAACTTGAATTCTATTAATATTGGTGTTAGATTACTGTATTCTCACTTTTACATGACTAGTACCCCCCCCCCCCCCGATACTATCCATAGTTTCATCACAACAAGCAACCAACTCAACAAAAACAGAATCTGTCAAAAAACAGACCAGTCTGTAGCAATCTGTATACTTCGTATACTTCTGGTACCTGAAAAATTCTGAACAATTACGACTACCTGGGAAAAAGGCATATCAACCAGGAGCAAAAAGAATCAACTCAAAAGCTGTTTCTGAATAAAAATGAAAAATAATCTCGTGAGCAAAATGTTTCTGTATTTTTCCAGCAGGATCAAACAACCATCACCAAGACTCGTCATAAAGGTTTTGCTTGGCTCAAACACAAAAAGAAACACAAAAGACACTATCATAACAGAATTATGATGGTGTGTACGCAACAAAACTGAAAGAAAAAGATAAATTCATTGGGTTGCCTCCCAACAAGCGCTATTGTTTAACGCCCTTAGCTAGGCATAAAGCGATAGAATCACGTATCGTCGTCTTTGGTGCTCAAACCATAAGTAGCGTGATCACTCATCTTCTTAAGGTCTTCATCTTTCTTACTAGATGATTCACCACTATTTTTAGGAACAAAAATAGACTTGGTGGCCTCATTGTGGGCAAAGTTTGGAGTATTCTGCATAGCGGCAAAAGCAGAACCCAAGTTCGTTATAACATCCTCTAGTTTGCCAATCCTAGCGGAATCATGACCTAGTTTTTCGTTAAATGTGGGTTCTTTCTCCTTTAAAATTTTCAAAAACATTCCCACCTTGGATCCGTACTGAGTTATTTGATTGTGGATCTTTTTAACCAAATTCTCAATGAGTTTGATCGTAGCAACTTTATTTTCAATGTCGTCCAGCCTACGCATCACATGTTCCAGAGTTAAGGTAGTTCCATTAACCATGAGTGGGGGTGAGCCTACCAAATTTATTACAGCTCCGTAAGAATCAACAGTATGGCTACCCAAGATATTTACGCCTACAATGGTGTCAAGAATATACCTATTCCAGGGAGAAATACCCACATAAAAACTACGAAGCAGGACGGTAGTAGATTGCTTACGAGTAGATCTACTCTGAGCATTGCAAATCCTATACCAAGCGTCCTTTAAGTTTTCTTCCTCATTTTGCTTGAAATTGAGAACTTCGTTCTCAGGAGTATAGTTCGTAGCGGTGGGTCTAGCCATGAGGACAGGTAGACTATCCCACACAAGCGAACAGGAAGGAAGCGAGAGAAAAGGGCAAACGAAAAAGGCAAACGAAGAAAAGGGCAAATATTTTTGTAAATTTTTGTTTTTCAGAAGTGGGGGAGAGGAAAACGAGAGGCAAAAAAGTAAATGCAAGAGATGACTTTGTGACACTTACTTGGATGAGTTCTTGACTTGATCCTCCCCGGCAACGGCACCAGAAATTCTTCTGCTACGGCGACAGTAATCTTCTGTCGTCTCTTGAGCTTGCGTTGGTTTTTCCCTTGAAGAGGAAAGGGCGATGCAACACAGGAGCAGTAAGTATTTCCCTCAGTTTGAGAACCAAGGTATCAATCCAGTAGGAGAATCGCGTCAAGTCCAGAGTACCAGCACATACACAAAAGAGCTTGCACCCAACGCTATAAAGGGGTTATCAATCCCTTCAAGATTGATTGCAAAGTGAGAACTCAAGGCAGAAAGTGCAACGAAGTAAAATTGTAAGGCTCAAAATATGGTGTGAAGTAGACCCGGGGGCCATAGTGTTCACTAGAGGCTTCTCTCAAAATAGCAAATATTACGGTGGGTGAACAAATTACTGTCGAACAATTGATAGAACCGCGCAAAGTCGTGATGATATCTAAGGCAATGATCATACATATAGGCATCACGTCCGAGACAAGTAGACCGATACTTTCTGCATCTACTACTATTACTCCACACATCGACCGCTATCGAGCATGCATCTAGTGTATTGAGTTCATGACGAATAGAGTAACGCCTTAAGCAAGATGACATGATGTAGAGGGATAAACTCAAACCAATGATGAAAACCCCATATTTTTACCCTTGATGGCAACAACATGATGCGTGCCTCGCTACCCCTTCTGTCACTGGGTGAAGTCACCGCACGGTATGAACCCAAAACCAAGCACTTCTCCCATTGCAAGAATCATAGATCAAGCTGTCCAAACAAAACCCAAAACTCGAAGAGAATTACAAGGATATGAAATCATGCATATAAGAGATCAGAAGAAACTCAAATAAGATTCATAGATAATCTGATCATAAATCCACAATTAATCGGATCTCGACAAACACACCGCAAAAGAAGATTACATCGGATAGATCTCCATGAAGATCATGGAGAACTTTGTATTGAAGATCCAAGAGAGAGAAGAAGTCATATAGCTACTAGCTATGGACCGAATGTCTATGGTGAACTACTCATGCATCATCGGAGAGATCATGGTGTTGATGAAGAAGCCCTCTGTATCCGAATCCCCCCTCCGGCAGGGCACCAGAACGTGCCCCAGATGGGATCTTGCAGAGACAGAAGCTTGCGGCGGCGGAAAAGTATTTTCGTGGCTCTCCTGATTTTTTCTAGGATTTTAGGGAATATATAGGCGAAAGACCTAGGGCAGAGGAGGCCCAGGGAGCCCACAAGCCTGGGAGGCACGGGCCCCCCTGGCCGCGGAGAGGGGGCTTGTGGGGTCCCTGGTGACCCTCTGCCTTGGTTCTCAAGTCTCCCGATCGTCTTCTGTTTCGAAAAAAATCTTTTCGGAAGTTTTATTCTGTTTGGACTCCATCTAAAATCCTCCTCTGAAAAGGGTCAAAAACACGGAAAAACAAGAACTGACACTTGGCACTAAGTTAATAGGTTAGTCCCAAAAAAGATATAAAAGGCATATAGAACATCCAAAGTTTGACAAGCTAAAAGCATGAAACCATCAAAAATTATAGATACGTTGGAGACGTATAGGGCTGGGCGTTCGGTAGAAACCGAAAATTCGGTTTATATTGTTCGGTATTTTGTTCAATTCGGTTAGCAAAACTAATAACCAAAAATAGCAACTCAAAACAGCTAACCGAAAATTCGGTTCGTTTTCAGTTTTATACCGATCAATTTGTTGCAGAGCTGCTAGCGCATCTATACAGAGCACCCAGGATCTCTTATATTAGTGAGAACCTCATCCCGTGGAGCGTAGCTACTCGATGTGGTACTAAAAATAGGACTCTTTTTCCCTGCACATTCCACCAACGCGCTTGGGCCTTGTAAATGGTGTGAAGGCCCGATCTTAGACACACAAGACTCTAATCACGTGGCTTAGCTCGCAATTGGGCCTGCCGCCTGTGCTAAAAAAACTAGCATGTTGGCAGAAACACGTGTGTGGTCCTGTAGACACGAGCGACTGGTGGCATGAGCCTGGCGTGCGACATGAGGACTGGATCCCACGTGCTTCGGTTTTTCATTTGGTTGTACGATTTCCTACCGAACCGATGGATTTTAATTCGGTTATTAAAAGGGCAAACCGAATTTTACTATAGTAGTAACAAAAACCGAAAATTTTGTTTTATCGATTTTGGTATCGGTTCGGTGTTCGGTTGGTCGGTTTTTATGCCCACCCTGAGAGACGTATCACCCGCAAATCTCCATAGTTGAACCATCACCGAACTTGACCGAGCCTTCAACATCGTATTCCAGCTCGGGGAATTTCTCCTTGCACCCCGTCATGTGGTTACTGGCACCCGTGTCGAGATACCATGACACGTTCTGATCACCAGATAACTTCGGTGTCACTTTCTTCTCATGAAGTAGCACCTTCCGGCTTGGTTTCACAACCACCGTTTCAGTGAGATCACAAACTTCGGCCATCAGAAGACCTGGACCTTCGTCTTCCTGTTTTGCCAAATTTGCCTTGATCTCCCGCTTGTTAGGCTTCGGACAATCCTTTGCAAAGTGACCCATATCGTTGGAGTTATAGCACTTGACCTCAGACATATCCAAGTTTCGTTGCTTCCGCCCTTTAGATCGGTCTGCCTTACCACAACCTTGTGGCTTGCCTTTTCCTTTGCCTTTTCCGGTTTGTCCATCGCCCTTCATGTTGCTTGAGCCTTCGCCACCGTCACGTCTTCCTTTGCTACTTGGGGCCTCCCAATCTACGCGCGAGTACATGAGTTGGTCGCTACCTCCTCCTTTGCCTTTCCGACAGCCATGAGCATTCTCTTCCCATGTCCGCAAGCGACCGATCGCCTCCATTATGGTCATGTCGTCGATGTCGTAAAGATGCTCGAGCATGCCGATGATGTACATGAATTTATCAGTCACCGAACTAGAAAATTTCTCCACAATCTCGGTCTCATCGAGCTTTGCACCAAGCGGCGGATCTCTCCCACCAAAGTAGTAAGACGCATGGCATAGTCATTCACCGATTCAGTTTCCTCCATCTGCAACTTGTGAAATTGATGCTTCAGCACTTGTGCCCAAGCCTTGGTGACGCGATCTTCTCTGATCCTCATCTCCTTGAGTGCGTTCCACGCCTCTCTTGCCGTCTCGAACTCCGCCAATGTCATCAGCATGGAATCTGGCACGGACTGGGCTATGGCGGCCATGGCACCTTCGTTGGACTCGTCATTGACGTCGTCGTCCGTGATTGCCTACCACACTCGGAGGGTTCGGAGAATAATCTTCATCTTCACCGCCCACACGCCATAGTTGGCGTCGGTGAGCATCGGGTACTGGATGGGGATGTTGTGATGCGCCTGGACGTTGGCGCCGCCCATTCCCCCACCAGTGATCGCTGACTTTCCACCCTTCTTCACCTTGTCGCCGTTCTTGTTCGCCTTGGGACCGCCTTTGCCGGACTTGACCGACTCAGCGTCGCTGTCCGTCATCGTAGATCGTAGATCGTCGAGGCTCTGATAACAATTGTTGCCTTTTGATCCCTAGAATCAACTAGAAACTAACGTGCGTGTATTTGCAAGCAAGCAAGCACACAGGCTGGTGGATGGATCTTCGCTGAGCTAGCTTGAAGTAGCTCGTTGCACGTGATGCTTTGATCGATCCTGGCGGAAACTAAACACACAAGAACTTGTAAGACGCTCGATGTGATGGCAAACAGGGCGGTGTCGGTCCTGTGCTTTGTATTGCTTTTCGTTTATTTGGTGGTACAATCAACACCCCTAGGGTGCCTTTTATACACGTCCATAGGGTACTATAGAAATAGACTAGGACTAGGTATCCTAATACTACTAGGACTAGGTTTGGCTTTCTTTCCTAATCCTATAGGAACAACATGATTAACTTCTACACATAATAGGCCAAATCTATGAGTTTCGCCAAGGTACCCGTAAAGAGATCCGGGGTTCCAACGCTCGTTAGGATCATAGTGGGGCCCAAAATCAGTGAGTAATAGTATAGAAAACTGGCAAGAATAGGCCATATCTGTAAGTTTTGACGAGTCCCCCGAATGTTCGGACCGTAGCGGGACCCAAAATCATTGAGTAATAGCATAGAAAACTAGCGGGAATAGGACAAACTGCGAGTTTGATGAGTTCCCCATAATCGGAACCTATGGTTCAATGGACGTTCGGATCACCCCACGACCCAAAATCAGTGAGTAGTAGTATTGAATACTGGCTAGAATAGGCCAAAGATGTGAGTGTTGACAAGTTCCCCATAACTGAACCCCAAAGTTCCCCGGACGCTCAGATTGCAGTGGGACGCAAAATTATTGAGTAAGAAAACTCGCTAAAATAGGCCAAATCTGCGAGTTTTGACGAGTTCCCGTAACCGTACCCTGGGGTTCCCCGAAAGTTTGAATCGCAACAAGACACGAAATCAGTCACTAATGGTATAGGAAATTGGCGAGAATAGGCCAAAGTTGAGAGTCTTCACAGGGTCCCCATAACCAGACCCCGGGGTTGACCAGACGTTCGGATCGCACGGGACCGAAAATTAGTGAGTAGTAGTATAGAAAACTGGCTAGAAATAGGCCAAAACTGTGAGTTTTGACGAGTTCCCTGTAACCGGACCCTGGTTTTCCATGAACGTTTGGATCTCCTTGGGACACAAAACGAGTGGGTAATAGTATATAAAACTGGTCAGAATAGGCCAAATCTATGACTTTCGGCGAGTTCCTTGTAATGGGACCCCGTAGTTCCCCAAACGTCCGGATACCCCCGGGACCCATAATAAGTTTTGAAGAGTTCCTCGTAACTGGACCCCGGGATTCCCCGGACGTTTGGATTGCAACGGGACCCAAAATCAGTGAGTAATAGTATAGAAAGCTGTCCAAAATAGACCAAATCTATGAGTTTTGAGGAGTTCCCCGTAACCGGACCCCGGGGTTCCACGCACGTCCGAGTCGCCCCGGGACTCAAAATCAAAATATGCCAGATCTATGAGTTTTGGGGAGGACCCCGTAAGTGGACCCAGAGTTCCCCGGATGTTCGGATGACAATGGGACTTGGAAATAGTGGATAATAGTATAGAAAACTGGCCAGAATAGGCCAAAACCGTTAGTTTTGACGAGTTCCCCATAAACGGATCCTGGGGTTCCCCGAACGTTTGGTTCGCCTCGGGACCCAAAATCTGTGAGTAATAGTATATAAAACTCGCCAGAATTGACCAAATCTGTGAGTTTTGGCGAGGTACCCGTAAAGGGACCTCGGAGTTCCCCGGACGTTCATATTGCAGCGGGACCCAAAATTAGTGAGTAATAGAATAGAAAGCTGGCTAGAATAGGCCAAATCATTGAGTAAGAAAACTCGCTAAAATAGGCCAAATCTGCGAGTTTTGACGAGTTCGCCATAACCATACCCCGGGATTCCCCGAAAGTTTGAATCGCAACTAGACCCAAAATCAGTGACTAATAGTATAGGAAACTCACCATAATAGGCCAAAGATGTGAGTCTTCACAAGGTCCCCATAACCGAACCCCGGGGTTCCCCGAATGTTCGAATCACGGGGGACCAAAAATTAGTGAGCAATAGTATAGAAAACTCGCCAGAATAAGCCAAATCCGCGAGTTTTGACGAGTTCCCCATAACCGTACCCCAGGGTTCCACGGACATACGGGTTGCCCTAGGACTCAAAATCAATGAGTAATAGTATAGAAAACTGGCTAGAATATGCCAAATCTATGAGTTTTGGCGAGGTCCCCGTAAGCGGATCCCGGAGTTCCCCATACGTTCGGATCGTAGTGGGACACAAGATCAATGAGTAGTAGTATGGAAATCTCACCGGAATAAGCCAAAACTGTGAGTTTTGACGAGTTTACCGTAACCGGACCTTGGGTTCCCCTGAACGTTCGGATGTCCTCGGGACCCAAAATCAGTGAATATAGTGTCGAAAACTGGCCAGAATAGGCCAAATCTATGAGTTTTGGCCAGGCCCCCGAAAAGGGTCCCCGGGGTCCCCGGACACTTGGAACACAGTGGGACCCAAAATCAATGAGTAATAGTATAGAAAACTGGCCATAATAGGCCAAATCTAAGAGTCTTGACGAGTTCCCCGTAACCGGACCCTCGGATTCCACGGACGTTTGGGTCGCCTCGGGAGTGAAATCAGTGAGTAATAGTATAGAAAACTGGCAAGAATAGGCCAAATGTATGAGTTTGTGCGAGGTCCCCGTAATCGGAACCTGGAGTTACCCGGACATTCGAATCGCAATGGGAACCGAAATCAGTGAGTAATATTACATAAATTTGGCTAGAATAAGGCAAAATTGTGAGTTTCGGAGAGGTACTCGTAATCATACCCCGAGGTTCGCCGAACGTACGAACCGCGACGAGACCGAAAATTAGTGACTAATAGTATACAAAAGTGGTCAAAATAGGCTAAATCTGCGAGTTTTGACGAGTTCCCCGAAATCGGACCCCGGGGTTCCCCCGTCGTTCGGATCGCAGCGGGACCCAAAATCAGTGAGTAATAGTATAGAAGAATGTCCATATCAAACCAAATTTGCGAGTTTTGAGAAGTTTCCCGTAAGCGGACCGAGAGTTCCCCACACGTTCGGATCACAGTGGGACCCAAAATTAGTGAGTATTAGTATAGAAAAGTGGCCAGAATTGGCCAAAACTGTGAGTTTTGACAAGTTCCCCGTAACCGGACCCTGGAGTTCCTCGGACCCAAAATTAGTGAGTAATAGTATACAAAACAAGCTAGAATAGGCCAAATCTATGAGTTTTGGCGAGGTACGCATAAAGGGACCCCGGGGTTCCCGAACGTTAGAATCGCAGCGGGAACCAAAATCAGTGAGTAATACTATAGAAAGCTAGCTAGGATAGGCCAAATCTGCGAGTTTTGCAGAGTTTCCCGTAAACGGACCCCGGGATTCCCTAGATGTTTGGATCCGAGCGGCACCCGTAATCACTGAGTAATATTGTAGAAAACTAGCAAGAATAATCTATATCTATGAGTTTTGATGAGTACCTTGTAACCGGACCGTAGGGTTCCATGGACGTACGGGTCGCCCCGGGACTCAAAATGATTGAGTAGTATAGAAAACTAGCTATAATAGACCAAATCGATGAGCTTTGAAAATGCCCCCTTAAGCGGACCCCGGAGTTCCTCGGATGTTCGGATAGCAATGGGACCCTAATTAGTGAGTAATAGTACAAAAAAACAGGTAGAATAGGCCAAATCTGCGAGTTTTGACGAGTTCCCTGTGATCGGAACCCGGGGTTGCATGGACGTCCGGGTCGCCCTCGAACTCAAAATTAGTGAGTAATAGTATAGAAAACTGGCCAGAATAGGCCAAATCTATGGGTTTTGGCGAGGTCCCCGTAAGCGGACCCCGGAGTTGTTGGAAATATGCCCTAGAGGTAATAATAAATTTGTTATTATATTATTTCCTTGTTCATGAGAATTGTCTATTGTTCCTGCTATAATTGTATTAACTGGAAACCGTAATACATGTGTGAATACATAGACCACACCATGTCACTAGTGAGCCTCTAGCTGACTAGCTCGTTGATCTATAGATGGTCATGGTTTCCTGACCATGGACATTGGATGTCGTTGATAACGGGATCACATCACTAGGATAATGATGTGATGGACAAGACCCAATCCTAAGCATAGCACAAGATCGTGTAGTTCGTTTGCTAGAGCTTTTCTAATGTCAAGTATCATTTCCTTAGACCGTGAGATTGTGCAACTCCCAGATACCGTAGGAATGCTTTGGGTGTATCAAACATCACAACGTAACTGGGCGACTATAAAGGTGCACTACAGGTATCTCTGAAAGTGTGTATTGGGTTGGTACGAATCGAGATTGAGATTTGTCACTCCGTGTGACGGAGAGGTATCTCTGGACCCACTCGTTAATACATCATCATAATGAGGTCAATGTGACTAAGGAGTTAGTCACGGGATAATGTGTTACGGAACGAGTAAAGAGACTTGCCAATAACAATATTGAATAAGGTATAGGGATACCGACGATCGAACCTCGGGAAAGTAATATACCGATGGACAAAGGGAATTGTATACGGGATTAAGTGAATCCCCGACATCGTGGTTCATCCAATGATATCATCGTGGAACATGTGGGAGCCAATATGGGTATCTGGATCCAGCTATTGGTTATTGGCCGACGAGGTATCTCGGTCATGTGTGCATGGTTCCCGAACCCGTAGGGTCTACACACTTAAGGTTTGGTGATGCTAGAGTTGTATTGGGAAATTGTATGTGGTTACCGAAAGTTGTTTGGAGTCCCGGATGAGATCCCAGACATCATGAGGAGTTTCGTAATTGTCCGCAGGTGAATATTTACATAAGGGAAGTCAAGTTTCGGTCACTAGAAAGGTTTCGGGTCTTACCGGTATTGTACCGGGACCATCGAAAGGGTTCCGGGGGTCCACCGGGAGGGTCCACCTATCTCGGAGGGCCACATGGGACGAAAGAGGGAAGGAACCAGCTCCCTGGTGGGCTGGTGTAACGACCAAGATGCGGTCCTTTCCGATCCGTGGGTCGAGGCCCCGAATAGGAACCAGCTCCCTGGTGGGCTGGTGTAACGACCAAGCACATCTAAGTGTTTCGCAAGCAGATAACACAGCACAAATAATAATAAAAGTAGACAATCCGGGATTCAATTGTCTTGTCATTAAAACTCAGAGTACATCACAGATACAAACAAGGTAGTTCCGCTACGGACTACAAAACATGGAAATGCTATGCTACCCTGCCTGCAGGCCCACGATCACGACCACGCCTCAATCCTCTGGATAGTTCACGTAGAGGCGGTCTGTCTCCTCGTCGTACTGCCACGCCAGCTGAGTGCCATCGGGATCATCTGTCTGTGGGATACCTGTACCTGTTGGGAGTGTCGGAGGAATCCGTGAGCCACGGGGACTCAGCAATCTAAGACCTTGGTGCCAGAACTAGTCATGTTATTAGGTTGGGTAAGGGTGAAGTGTATAAGGCTGCAGCATCCTAAGCTTGATTTAGTAGCTAACTTACGTAAGGCAATTATGAAGGTGGTCTACACTAGCGGTCGTGATTACTTGATCACTAAGTGATCCTGAACACCTACATACAGCATTCATAACCCCACTGTGTTCCCGATCGAAGAGAGATCTTCGAGGGGACAGTCACGGTTACGCACACAGTTGGCAATTTTATTAGCTTATGTTTAAGTTCTCTAATACCGGATGTTAACAAAATATTCCAAGTTGCCACATAACCGCGGGCACGGCTTTCCGAAAGATTAAACCCTGCAGGGGTGCTCCAACTAGTCCATCACAAACGTACATAGGCCGCAAAGGCATCCTCTATCACGAATCTCGTGATCTCGTCGGATTCCTTAGAGGAAAACCTCAACTTTGGGGGAAACCAAAGCTTCACTCGGATTCCTATACGCAAGATATGCCGCTAAGGTAAGGCAAGGCTAGCAGGACCTCCCGTCGTGTCGACAACCCTGATAAGAGCCGCGTATCTCAGTCTCAGGACACGCCGGATGAGCGATGGTTACCACGCCAAAACACCGAGTTTCCCCGGGGAGCGTAATAAGCTGCTCTGGGTTGGACCAACACTCATGAGGAGCACTGGCCCGGGTTGTTGATTAAGATCCTCGGGGTAGCTATTCCCTATGCAGTTAATTATTAAGTGATTAGCAAATTAACACCAATGTTGGGTCCTGCCGGACAAGCCTTAGCACTACGCGATTTATCGAGGGGGTCCCCATAACAACCCCGAACGTGTTAGGAGCGATCATTATGGAATCAAACACCGGTAGCCGGTAACTAAGGTGGCAATAACGGAACAAAACACCCGGCAAAAGGCTAGGCCTTCTGTCATTTACCAAGTATATAGGTGCATTAATTAAATAACAGAATTTAAGATAATGATATCAAGCTCATGTTATCACATGAGTCAAAGCACCTCCATCTAGCAACGCTAACATTAGTAGCTGAGCAAAGCCTACCTAGCCATTCAAGTTTTTCTAGGAAGGGGATCAGTGTATGGGTTCATGGCATATCAAGAGGCAATTTAATTCAGTGGTAGGCAGCGAGCAATATGGCATGGAAACGCAAACTAGCATAACAAGTCTAGAGATGGAATCAACGTCATATCATCTTGCCTGTGATATCCTCAGCTTGGAATGGTTCTGGTTCGTCATGCACATACTCTCCTGACTCCACGTATTCGTTCTCCGACCCCGGTGCTACCCAACATAAGAATAACAACCAATGAACAGCGGCACCACAAGATGCAACAAGCACATGATGCATGAGATGAAAAATGAGCATGCATCACTATTTCTATCACTAGCACAAGCAAAAGAAACTACTGCAAGTTTCTGGACAGAACTGTACACTAAGCTATTTTTACATGCATGATAATGACATGATCAGATGCATCTCATGAAAACGATGCAAAACCATATAAAGAACATTACAATCGGAGCTACGGATCAACGGGAATCAACGAAACAAGATATGAAGCCCTACGTGACAAAAACAACACCACACACCCCAATGGCACAAATCTGGTATTCCCAGGTTGACAAGACAAATAAAAACCCAACATGAATGGATTGGAGCAAGCAAGAACACCACAACATCAACTAATCACCCACAATCATCAAAATGACTATACTAGACAATCTGCCATAATCTGCATCTTAACTCTTTGTGAGCTACATGCAACATAGCTACAGCCCTCCAAATATTAAAAATGATATATGTGGTTGTAGCCAACCAAGAAAACTACAAGCACCAGCAAGAATCACAGCAAATGTAATTAAACACAAGAAGATACAAGGCCACAAACTTTCCCAAAACCATCAGATCTCAGGGACTTAGTGAAAATTCCTGCACCTGACTTTCTGCCTTTGTTCTGAAGCTTTTGACAGCAACCAAAACATAACCTACAGGACTCCAAATAAGTTGAAATTTTACAGCGAGATTCACATACATACCAGGTCCAGAATCCTAGCACTGAACTGAGGCTAGATCACAACACAATGACCAGAACAACCTCATATATAGGAGAAGAAAATGTTTCCAGATTCTCAGACTTAGTGAAATTCCAGATTTCACTAAGCTGAACTTTTTCAGCCACATGCCCACTTTGTCTAGGCATAGCTTGCACACAAATAATACCAAGTGACAAATGACACCACTATGGTGTAGAGCAAAACCCCTACTACTATCACACAAAAGCTCATGCCCTTGGGCTCCACCTATTCCATGGAAACAAAGAACAAACTTGCAACAAATCTGAATGTCAACTCCATAAAGTATCCTAATGGCAAAACTAACTTCACCACTGGATTCCTTGGGAGCTTCTACCCGAAAATCATATATAATATGTGGGCACTTACTTGGAACAAGTGACCACAAATTAAGGAAGAGAAAACTACTTCAAATCATGCCTAGTGAATAGGGCATCATTTGATGTAGTTCCACTATATCAACTACCACATGGTTGAGCTCATGTGCACATTGACAAAGTGACATGGGAGTTTGAACCCCATGTTTGTGTCATGCACATCAACTTCACAACCCCTTCTACTAAGCTTCCCAACATACAAATCACCATGCCCTCTCACATATGGACATATGAAGGTGCACAAGTGTTGCAAGGTGGGGATGTTTTCACCACATGCATATCATCTAGTTAGAACCCACACCACCTACACATGCTAGCAACACAAAGAATTCTAACACATGCATATGGCAATCACACACACAAACATGCCTACACTAGCTACACCTCATGTGTGTGCAACACACACACATGCACATCTCTCACAAGCACCCAAACATACACCTCATCACCTACCACTACTACACAATACAAGCAAGGAGATAAAATGCCAATCTCAACTAAGGTGAAAAGCACAAGACCATAAGCACATGCATCACTACTCTACTAAGTGCATATTCACACACACAAGAGCATCACCACTTACTCACACACTCACTTGTGGCCAACATCATGTGTATGCACACACATCACATACACCTCTCACAAGCACATCCACACACACTACATCACCTAGCACAAATATAACAGCAAAGGAAAAATAAAAAAATGCCATTGCCACCTATGCTTTTGTCACAAGAACAGCAACAGCAAGAAGGGAGTAAAATTACAGCAAAAAGGAAAAAACAACAGGAGGGCACACTGGGATTCGAAGCCCAGTGCCCCTGGTACTGTCATGTGGTGCATACCACCCTGCCAGAGCCTTGTGTTCGACAGAAACAGACCCGCTGCGAGGATAAGCTGATCTGCTGCGCTAGCATACTACTGCATCGCAATAAACCAAAAAAAAGGGGCGAGCACCCTGGGATTCGAACACACGACTTGATGCATCAACACAAAGACTTGCTCCACTACGCTACGACTGGGAACCTGACAGAGGAGGATAGTTTGGCAAGGTAAACTTCCCCTACCGCGAGCTCTGCCCTGCACGTATAGAGACGCGCCTCGACAGGAAGGAACGTCGGCTCCTCGTCGAGCTGCTACTGCTGCTGCGCCATGACAGAGAGGCGATCCCTACAACTGATCGCTACCAGGGGAGGGAGGAGCCCGTGCTATGCCGCTCCCTACCGCACACAAGCCTGACAGAGAAGATACACGCACACATGCATCACTACGGCTCTGGTCTACCCTGCATCAGAGAAGAACACGGCGAACTCTACCTCGTATCCGACCGATCTATGGGGGGAAGAAGGAAAGGGGAAGGTACCTCACCTTGGGGAAAGAAGGAGAGGACCAAACGGAGGAAGAGGCGACGGAGAGGTAGCAGACCGGCGTGGAAGAAGCTCCCTGCTGCAGGTCGATGGGGAGGAAGAAGTTCACCGCGGACGACGCGGTGACAAGCTCCTGGCCGTCGAGGAGGGCGCTCCCCAGCCTCAGCGAGGTCGGGAATGGGACGCGGGGAGTCTTCCCGAGCTCCTGGACATAGTGGTGGCGTAGCTCGACGATGTAGACGGGGATAGACGGCAGTGATCCTTCTCCTCTCTCTCTGCTTAACTCCTACAGCAGCTTACCTGCGGGGAGGAAGAGAGATGGGGAAGGTGGCGGCGAACTGGAGGGGGAGAGAGAACCCTACGGAGGAGGAGGAAGACCTGGGGCTTTATTCACCTCGGGGAATGAGCTTGAGCCGTTGGATCGGGGGGAAGGCGATCGGGAGGTGGAGCGAGGTTCGTGCAGGCGTGACGTCGCCAGGAGGAAGACGAGCGACGGTGAGGTGGGCTACTGCTACGCTACTGGGAGAGATGGGCCTCTTTGGTGGGAGGAAGCCCTCCAGAGCGTCACTTAAAGGAAAAAAAACCTCCGTGCAGATTCCTATTAAATAAACACAGAGAAAAGGAAAAAGGCCACAGTGAAAAGCAAAGAAGATAAATAAAAAAAATGTTCCTGGGCCTGAAAAATAGCAAGCTAATTAAATAAAATAACAGAATGATTTTTGGGGCATATGAAATAAATACAAAACAACATTATATATACTGTTTTGTGTTTATTTGCACCTTCAATACACTTTTCAAAACACCAAATTTAGCACCCCAAATATACCCACAATATTTCCTAAATAAAAGACATTTTAAAAAAAAAACAGCTTAGGAGCAAGTAGAATTTGAACTTGAGAACAAAAGAGAGAAAAGGGTCTTTTGATTTAGAGAAGGGCTTGAAGTAAACAACCACCACAACAATTCTACTCACTCCAACATCTCATGAGCATCCCTCATGAATTCACAAGATCACAAACATCACAAGGTACCTAACCACAAGATCACAACCACCACATGAAATGCTATGACCATATTGCAACAACACAAGACATGGCCAAGACAAGATATGTCAAGCATTCATGCAAGGGAAGGACGTAGTAAGGGACACACATGAAATCATGACACAAAATGACATCATCATACATGACAAGGTGGACCCACATGCAATAGGTTCCAAATAGGGAAGGTTACACTTGGGGCACTACAGCTGGTGCACACCACCCAAGGGGCCCAAGACGCCTAGGGTTGGGAACCCTAGGGCGTGGGGGCTGCCTCCCACCAACTTGGGAGGCAAGCCACCCCCTTGTCCGCCGCCGCCCCCTCCTAGGCCATCTAGGGTGGTCGTCCCCCCTCTCCTTCCCCCTATAAATAGACGAGGGATGAGAGCACTAGGACACACCTGAATCCTCTCCATCTAGCACAGCCCTACCCCTCCTACATCTCCTCCTCTATAGCGCTTGGCGAAGCCCTCCTAGAGAATCACAAGCTCCAGCGCCACCATGTCGTCATGCTACCAGAGCTCTCCCTCAACTTCTCCTTCCCCTTGCTAGATCAAGAAGGAGGAGACGTCGTCGGGGTGTACGTGTGCTGAACGCAGAGGCGTCGTCCGTTCGACGCTTGGATCGGATCTTCCGTGATTTGTATCGCCGCGAGTACGACTCCATCGACCGCGTTCTTTGCAATGCTTCCGCTTAGCGATCTTCAAAGGTATGAATATGCACTCCCTCTCTCTCATTGCTAGCATATCCTAGATTGATCTTGGTGACACGTAGGAAAATTTTGAATTATTACTATGTTCCCCAATAGTGGCATCATGAGCTAGGTCTACCGTAGATTCTATGCACGAGTAGAACTAAAGTAAGTTGTGGGCAATGATTTGGTCAATTTACTTACCGTTACTAGTCCTATCTTGATTCGGCGGCATTGTGGGCTGAAGCGGCCCGGACCAACTTTACACATACGCTTATGTGAGACTGGTTCCACTGCCTGACATGCACTTGTCACATAAGGTGGCTAGAGGGTGTCTGTCTCTCCCATTTTAGTCGGATCGGATTCGATGAAGAGGGTCCTTATGAAGGGTAAATAGAAATTGGCATATCACCGTAGTGGTTGTAACATAGGTGAGAAATGTTCTTGCTAGAAACCCATAGCAGCCACGTAAAACTTGCAACAACAATTAGAGGACGTCTAACTTGTTTTTGCAGGCTATGTTATGTGATGTGATATGGCCAAAAGGATGTGAATAAATATGTGTGATGTATGAGATTGATCACGTTTTTGTAATAGGAATCACAACTTGCATGTCGATGAGTATGACAACCGGCATGAGCCATAGGAGTTGTCTAAATTTATTGTATGACATGCGTGTCAATCAAAAACTCCATATAATTACTTTACTTTATTGCTAACCGTTAGCCATAGTAGTAGAAGTAATAGTTGGCGAGACAACTTCATGAAGACACGATGATCGAGATCATGATGATGGAGATCATGGTGTCGTGCCGGTCACGATGGTGATCATGCTGCGCCCGGAAGATGGAGATCAAAGGCGCAAGATGATATTGGCCATATCATGTCAATTTATGATTTGCATGTGATGTTTATCATGTTTTTACATATTATTTTCTTAGAACGACGGTAGTAAATAAGATGATCCCTCACTAAAATTTCAAGAAACGTGTTCCCCCTAAGTGTGCACCGTTGCGAAGGATTGTTGTTTCGAAGCACCACGTGATGATCGGGTGTGATAGATTCTAACATTCGCATACAACGGGTGTAAGCCAGATTTACACACACGAAACACTTAGGTTGACTTGACGAGTCTAGCATGTACAAACACGGCCTCGGAACACAAGAGACCGAAAGGTCGAGCATTAATCATATAGTTGATATAATCAACATGGAGATGTTCACCATCGAAGATAAACTCAACTCATGTGATGATCGGACTAGAGTTAGTGGATTTGGATCATGCGACACTTGAATGGCTAGAGGGATGTCAATTTGAGTGGGAGTTCTTAAGTAATATGATTAATTCAACTCATTATCATGAACATAGTCAAAAAGTCTTTGCAAATTATGTTGTAGTTTGTGATGTAGCTCTATTGTCTTTAATATGTTCCTAGAGAAAATTTAGTTGAAAGATGATAGTACCAATTATGCGGACTAGGTCCGTAAACTAAGGATTGTCCTCATTGCTGCACAGAAGGCTTATGTCCTTAATGCACCGCTCGGTGTGCTAAACCCCGAGCATCGTCTGTAGATGTTGCGAACATCTGACATACACATTTTTGATAACTACATGATAGTTCAGTGCATAATTCTTAAATGGCTTAGAATTGAGGCGCTAAAGACGTTTCGAACGTCGCGGGACATACGAGATGTTCCAAGGGATGAAATTGGGATTTTAGGATCATGCCCTTGTTGAGAGGTATAAGACCTCCGAAAATATTATTTGCCTACAAAGTAAAGGAGAAAAGCTCAATCGTTAAGCATGTCCTCGGATTGCCTGAGTGCTACAATCGCTTGAATCGAGTGGGAGTTGATCTTCCAGATGAGATAGTGATGGTTCTCCAAAGTCACTGCCACCAAGCTACTAGAGATTCATGATGAACTATAACATATCAGGGATAGATATGATGATCCTTGTGCTATTTGCGAAGTTTGACACCGCGAAAGTAGAAATCAAAAAGGAGCATCAATTGTTGATGGTCAGTAAAACCACTAGTTTCAAGAAGGGCAAGGGCAAGAAGGGATACTTCATGAAACGTAAACCAGTTGCTGCTCTAGTGAAGAGACCCAAGGTTGAACACAAACCCAAGACTAAGTGCTTCTGTAATGAAGGGAACAGTCACTGAAGAGGAACTATCCTAGATACTTGGTAGATGAGAAGGCTGGCAAAGTTGACAAAAGTATATTGGATATACATACTATTGATGTGTACTTTACTAGTACTCCTACTAGCACCAGGGTATTAGATACCGGTTCGGTTGCTAAGTGTTAGTAACTCGAAATAAAAGCTACGGAATAAACGGAGACTAGCTAAAGGCAAGGTGACGATATGTGTTGGAAGTGTTTCCAAGGTTGATGTGATCAAACATCACACGCTCCCTCTACCATCGGGATTAGTGTTAAACCTATATAATTGTTATTTGGTGTTTGCGTTGAGCGTAGACATGAGTAGATTGTGTTTATCGCAATACGCTTGTTCATTTAAAGAGAATAATGGTTACTCTGCTTATTTGAATAATACCTTTGATGGTCTTGCACCTAAAATGAATGGTTTATTGAATCTCGATCGTAGTGATACACATGTTCATAATATTGATGCCAAAAGATATAAAGTAGTAATGATAGTACCACTTACTTGTGGCATTGCCACTTGAGTCATATTGGTATAAAATGCATGAAGAAGCTCCATGCAGATGGATCGTTTGGACTCACTTGATTTTGAATCACTTGAGACATGCCAATCATACCACATGGGCAAGATGATTGAAGGCCTCGTTTTCCAGTGATATGGAACAAGAAAGTAACTTGTTGAAAGTAATACATTTTGATGTGTGCAGTCCAATGAGTGTTGAGGCACCTGTTGGGAACCCTAGGGCGTGGGGGCTGCCTCCCACCAACTTGGGAGCAAGCCACTGATACGTCTCTGTCTTATCTACTTTTCCGAACTCTTTTGCCCTTGTTTTGGACTCTAATTTGCATGATTTGAATGGAACTAACCCGGACTAACGTTGTTTTCAGTAGAATTGCCATGGTGTTGTTTTTGCGCAGAAATAAAAGTTCTCGGAATGACCTGAAAATTTACGGAGAATTTTTCTGGAATTTATGAAAAATACTGGCGCAAGAATCAGCGGAGGAAGTGGAGCCGTGAGCCCACAAGCCCCCCAGGCGCGGGCCCCCCTGGCCGCGCCTGGCAGGCTTGTGGAGCCCACGACGCTCCATCGCCTCCAAATCAGCTCTATTTACTCCGTCTCGCCCGGAAAAAAATCAAGGAGAAGAGTTCATCGCGTTTTACGATACGGAGGCACCGCCACCTCCTGTTCTTCATCTAGAGGGCAGATCTGGAGTCCGTTCAGGGCTCCGGAGAGGGGAGATCATCGCCATCGTCATCATCAACCTTCCTTCATCGCCAATTCCATGATGCTCTTCACCGTTCGTGAGTAATCTCATCGTAAGCTTGCTGGACGGTGATGGGTTGGATGAGATCTATCATGTAATCGAGTTAGTTTTGACGGGGATTGATCCCTAGTATCCACTATGTTCTGAGATTGATGTTGCTACTACTTTGCCATGCTTAATGCTTGTCACTAGGGCCCGAGTGCCATGATTTCAGATCTGAACCTATTATGTTGTCGCCAATATATGTGTGTTCTTGATCCTATCTTGCAAGTTGTAGTCACCTACTATGTGTTATGACCCGGCAACCCCGGAGTGACAATAGCCGGAACCACTCCCGGAGATGACAATAGTATGAGGAGTTCATGTATTGACCAAGTGTTAATGCGTTGGTCCGGTTCTTTATTAAAAGGAGAACCTTAATATCCTGTAGTTTCCATTAGGACCCCGCTGCCACAGGAGGGATGGACAATAGGTGTCATGCAAGTTCTTTTCCCTAAGCACGTATGACTACATACGGAATACATGCCTACATTAGATTGACGAACTAGAGCTAGTTACATATCTCTCCGTGTTATAACTGTTGCATGATGAATAACATCCGGCATAATCATCCATCACCGATCCAATGCCTACGAGTCTTTTACTACTGGTCCTTGCTACGTTACTTTGCTGTTACTATTGTCACTCCTGCTACTATTACTCTATTGCTACTGTTGTTACTCTGCTACTACTGGTTACTGTTGCTACTGTTGCTATGACCCTACTTTGCTACTGATACTTTGTTGCAAATACTAAATCTTTCAGGTGTGGGTGAATTGATAACTCAACTGCTAATACTTGAGAATATTCTTTGGCTTCCCCTTGAGTCGAATCAATAAATTTGGGTTGAATACTCTACCCTCGAAAACTGTTGCGATCCCCTATACTTGTGGGTTATCAAGACTATTTTCTGGCACCGTTACCGGGGAAGCACAGCTATATTCTCTGAGTCACTTGGGATTTACGTCTGCTGGTCACTATGAAGAATCTGAGAGATCCAAGAACTAAAGTCTTGCCCTCAACTACGAGGACAGGTAAGGAACTGTCATCTAGCTCTGCACTTGATTCACCTTCAGTTATGGAAAGAAAAATCTCTGAACGCTAGGATGAAATACGACCCGAAGTTTGCTACTTCGCCTATCTTTGTGACCGATAAGGAGTATGAATTCTCTGTCGACCCTGAGCTAATCACTCTGGTCGAATCTGATCCTTTTCACGGTTATGAGTCTGAAACGGTTGTAGCCCATCTTACCAAACTGCACGATATAGCCACCCTATTCACTAGTGAGGAAAAGATCCGCCACTACTATATCCTCAAGTTGTTTCCTTTCTCACTAAAGGATGATGCTAAGACCTAGTTCACTTCTCTTGCTCCTGGTTGTGTGCGTAGCCCCCAGGATATGGTCTACTACTTCTCTGAAAAATATTTCCCTGCCCATAAGAAGCAAGTTGCCTTGCAGGAAATATACAACTTTGCTCAAGCTGAGGAAGAGAGTCTCCCACAAGCTTGGGGGAGGCTCGTCCAGCGACTGAATGCTTTGCCTGATCACCCTGTTGAGAAGAACGAAATACTTGATATCTTCTATAATGGACTTACCGATGCTTCCAAAGACCACCATAGAACAAGCTGAGATTCTACTGAATAACATCTTGTGCAATGAGAATGCTTGGACTATTCCCGAACCACCTCCTAAGCCAACTCCAAAGAAAAGAGGTATTCTATTCCTCAGTCCTGAAGATATGCAAGAAGCTAAGAAATCTATGCGAGAGAAAGGCATTAAATCTGAAGATGTCAAAAATCTACCACCTATCGAAGAGATCCATGGTCTTGATAACCCGATACAGGTAGTAGAAGTAAATTCACTGTGTAGGTTCAATGAGAGTGATATTCCTTTTGATAAACCTGCTAGCTTATGCTTGGATGAATTTGATAACTTTGTTGCCAAACAACAGAGTGTCAATGATTATGTTAGTAGACAATTGGAACAGAATGCTCGTATGCTTAGTCATTTAAGTGCTTGTGTGGACAGAAATGTCAATGATCTTAAACTTCTGAGTAAACATGCCTCTATGGTTACTACTCAAGTAGAACAAGTACTTAAAGCTCAGAATGACTTGCTCAATGAGTTGAATGACAATTCTGTCAGAGTCGTCACTAGAGGCGGTAGAATGACTCGGGAACCTTTGTATCCTGAGGGTCATCCTAAGAGGATTTAACAAGATTCTCAAGGAGTTAGCACTGATGCACCTAGTCATCCTAGAAAGAAGAAGAAAGATGATAGGAACCTGCACGCTAGCAACCCTGGTGCTGCTACACCTGAGAGTCCAAACGATGTCTGTGTCTGTGATGCTGAAACACAATCTGGTGATGAACATGAGCCTAATGATAATATTGATAGTGATGTTCATGATGATGCTCAACCTAGCAATGATAAGGATGTGGAGATTGAACCTGTTGATCTTGATAACCCACACCCTAAGAATAGAAGATACGATAAGAACGACTTCGCTGCTAGGAAGCATGGTAAAGAAAGGGAACCATGGGTTCAGAAACCCATGCCCTTTCCTCCCAAACCATCCAAGAAAAAGGATGATGAGGATTTTGAGCGCTTTGTTGAAATGATTAGACATGTCTTTCTGCAAATGCGTTTGACAGATATGCTCAAAATGTCTCAGTATGCCAAGTACATGAAAGATATTGTGACTAATAAGAGGAGGATACCTAAGGTTGAGATTTCCACCATGCTTGCTAATTATACCTTCAAGGGTGGAACTCCTAAGAAACTAGGTGATCTCGGAGTGCCCACTATACCTTGCTCCATTAAAGGAAACTACGTTAGAACTGCTTTATGCGACCTTGGAGACGGTGTGTTAGTGTTATGCTCTTTCTCTTTATCGTAGACTTGAACTGGATAAGTTGACACCCACTGAAATCTCTCTACAAATGGCCGACACATCAACTGCTTTCCCTATCGGCATTTGCAAGGATGTGCCTGTTGTGGTTGCAAACGTCACTATCTTAATAGACTTTGTTATTCTGGATATTCCTGAGGACGATGCCATGGCGGTCATCCTTGGAAGACCCTTTTTAAACACTGCAGGGGCTGTTATAGATTGCAACAAAGGCAATGTCACTTTCCATGTCAACGGTAATGAGCATACGGTGCACTTTCCAAAGAAACAATATCGAGTACATTGCATCAATGCTATCGAAAAAACTTCATCGATTCTTATTGGGAGCTTTGAATGCCATAGTCCTCCTGTTAAGATGAAGTATGATTTGCTTGTTGGAGAGATACACATCCCCATTGAGGTAACGTAGTGACTAATCAAAAATTCTCCGTTCTCTTTTGCGATTCAAAAAGGTTTGTTGAGGAGACTTGATCAACCTCATTGACGGATTTCTTTCGATGACCATGAGATGGATGAATCGAGGAGTCACAAACCTGTGTTCCAAGCTTTCACCTTCGGTTGCTTAGAAGAAAAATGATAGATTTAGTTTAGTTTTCCCTGTTTTCTGTTTTAGTGTCCCGTGGAAAAGTACCTTGAAAATAAAAGTTCTCCGAATGCCGTGAAAATCAAGTATGATTTTTTCTGGAATTTTTGAAAAATACTGAGACGAAGAGCTAGTCTGGGGGCTGCACCAGTGGCCCACAAGCCATGGAGGCGCGGGCACCCCCTGGCCGTGCCTACCAGGCTTGTGGGGCCCACATGCACCCCCTCCACTCATTCTAGCTCTCATCTGCTTCTCCTACCTCCAGAAAAAATGATTTCGCAGCTCAAACCCGTGTTCTTGCTCTTCTTGCTGGGATTTTCGATCTCCTTGCTCAAAGCACCATTCTCCGAACTGTTTTGGGGAAATCGCTCCTTGGTAAGTGACTCCTCCATTGGTCCAATTAGTTTTTTCTCTAGTGCCTTATACTTCGCGTATTTTTGCTGCATTGGTGACCCTGTTCTTGAGCTTTGCATGCAAATTTTAGCAGGTCCCGAGTAGTTTTGATGCGTAATATGGCCTCTAGGCACTTGTGGGAGTAGTTGCTACGAGTTTAGTTGAGCCTTGTTCACTTTTCCTTTGGGTCACTGAAAATTTCAGAAAAGGAAGATGTTCAGGAGAAACTATCATGGTGGTTCCTCAAGCAAGAGAGGTCCCCGTCTTGCGATTCGGGAGCCCGATCCTTACCAACCGAGGAACGCACAAGTACAACCATGTGAATGGCCTTCTCATGAATTCATGATTGAGGCAGGTTTCAAAGACGAGTTTGATACACTTGTTCACAACGTCGGACTCGAAGAATTCATCTCCGATAAATGTGAACAATATGTTGCTCTCACTGCCTCTTTTGTTCGTAGATTCAAATTTTCAGTTGGCCGTGATACATCTGTATTGTTTGATCTCTATGACAAATCGTATACCATGGATTTAGAGGATTTCAATAGAATTTGCAAGAAACCTATTTGGGGTAGTCTCATTGATCCTCCTAAATCTTCGGTTAGAGATTTTTTCTCTGGTATAACTGTTGGAGAAACTAGAGATATTACGCAAGCTACCATGGGGAGCATTCATTTTCGTGCCTTGCATTATTTTGCCCTCTTCATAGGCAGATGCATTAATGGCAAGATTGAGCATTGTCAACTCTGCGCACCCGACCTTAGTATTCTTAAGAGCGCAGTAACGGGTGATAGAAGTTTCAACATGGGAGCTATAATAGCAAGGAGGCTGAATAATAATGCTAATAAAGGGGATTTCTTTGGTGGGATCTATGCCACACGCATAGCAAATTTTCTTGGAGTACCCATCCGCGAAGGAGATCCCCCGCTCCATACAGCTTTCCTTGACCGCGTCGCTTTGACACGCTACCAGTTCCTTGAGAGGGATGATGAATCCCTCCTATACCGTTTAATATTTAACCGGCAGCGTGTTTTTCATATTACCCTTCCTGCTCCTGCCTTTTTTGACTTTCAGGTAAAACGGAGATATTACATAACCAGAGGAGAGGCACAAGAGTATGAGAGGGAGGCAAAGGCTGCTCGTCTCCGTGAGGCAGCTATTCACGCAGTGGTTGCAGCGCTCCCGTATAACCCCCATTATGATTTTGGGTATCGCCCAGACCATCCTTGGGAGTAGACCAACTTAGGCCAAAAGCCTAAGCTTGGGGGAATACGTGTTTCTCACCGACTTTACATTCTTGCTTATGCTTTCACTTTGTTCGTCGGTGTTCACACTTTGCCACTGTATCATCCATGCTAGTTTACTTTTTTTTTCTCGTTCTCTTTTCGTGTGTCTGTCTAGTTTGAGTAAACCCAAAAAGATTTTCTTTTTCTTCTTTTACTTGTTGGGAGCTTTCCCGTGTAAATAGTTTTCTTTTTCTTTGGGTCAAGGTAGAAGACCAACCAATGTTTAGTGGCTCTCGCATGCATACATGTTTATCTGTTAAAGAGCCATATTACTTTGTCTTCTCCTTTGTGTTTGCCTGCAGATTCTAGCTTTAGTCCAATGCACGAGCACTCTTATTATTTTTCACATCATTCAGTCGTGCAAGTGAAAGGCAATAATGACGATATGTAATGAAGTGACTGAGCCTGGAAAAGCTGGTATAAACTCGATCTATTTTGTTTTTGTGAATATGACTAGCTCATCGTTCCTGATTCAGCTTTGTTGTGAGGCAAACATGTTTGCAATGACAACTTAGAGATAATAGTTTCTGATGCCATGCTTAATTAGCTAGGAGCTTATAATGATTCTCTTGGATGCCAACATGAATTTTGAGATGACTATGATGTATTATGATAGGATGGTATCCTCCTTTGAATGATTCAAGTGGCTTGACTTGGCGCATGTTCACGCATGTAGTTGAAACAAAATCAACATAGCCTCTATGATATTCATGTTCATGGTGATTTATGTCCTACTCATGCTTGCACTCAATGTTAGTTAATCTGAATGCATTTTGATGACTGTTGTCGCTCTCTAGTTGGTCGCTTCCCAGTCTTTTTCTAGCCTTCACTTGTACTAAGCGGGAATACTGCTTGTGCATCCACTTCCATAAACCCAAAGTTGTTCCATATGAGTCCACCATACCTACCTATATGCGGTATCTACCTGCCGTTCCAAGTAAATTTGCATGTGCCACTCTCTAAACCTTCAAGAAATAATTTGTTTTGCATGGCCGAACCGCTCATGTGGTGAAAGGGAGCTATCAGTATCTTCCATGCTAGACGTGTTATCCTCGATATGTGTTTATTCACTATCATTCACGAGAAAGGGGACGGTAATTGGAATTCCCAGTTCCATGCTCAAATCGAAAAGATAGTTGCAAACAAAACTCCCCCTGGATTGATGTTGGTATGGACGGCACCCGAGGATTCGGCTAGTCGTGGAGTGTGATTGATCGGTGGTGGGGGAGTCAAAACTTTACTTTTCTGTTTGGGAACCGCCTATAGCATGTGTAGCGTGGAAGATGGTGAGAACTCTTAGTCATTGCATTGACAATGAAAGCATGTCACCCAAAATTATTTATCTCTGTTTTCAAAGCTTGAGCTTTGGCACCTCTGCAAATCAATGCTTCCCTCTGCGAAGGGCCTGTCTATTTATGTTCCTGTTGAGTCATCCTCTTCTTATAAAAGCACCAATTAGAGAGCACATGTGTCATTTTTATGCTTTGCTTTTAACTGTGTTGAGTATGACTGTGACTCGATCTTCTTTGCCATGAATTACAATGTTTAGTCAGCCCTTGGTCTTTGAAGGTGCTCTGCATTTATGTTTTGCGGTCTCAGAAAGAGCTAGCGAGATACTATCTGTTCGTAATGCTTCATGATTGTTTTGATTGAAGTGTTGACGTTTGAGACTTAATATTATTTGCTTGCTAGTTGATTATGCCATTGATATGAGTTTACCGTGAGACCTAGATGTCATTTGCTTATGTGGTTTGCTTGTGATCTTGCTGAAATTCTGGATATGAGTTAGACATAGTTGCAACAACAAGATCAAACAGAGTTCGTAAAAGTTTTTCTTTTGTCTCTTTCAGTTTGTCAACTGAATTGCTTGATGACAAGCAAGTCTTTAAGGTTGGGGGAGTTGATACGTCTCCGCCGTATCTACTTTTCCGAACTCTTTTGCCCTTGTTTTGGACTCTAATTTGCATGATTTGAATGGAACTAACCCGGACTAACGTTGTTTTCAGCAGAATTGTCATGGTGTTGTTTTTGCGCAGAAATAGAAGTTCTCGGAATGACCTGAAAATTTACGCAGAATTTTTCTGGAATTTATGAAAAATACTGGCGCAAGAATCAGGAGAGGAAGTGGAGCCGTTAGCCCACAAGCCACACTAGGCGCCCCCCCCTGGCCGCGCCTGGCAGGCTTGTGGAGCCCACGACGCTCCACCGCCTCCAAATCCAGCTCTATTTAGTCCGTCTCGCCCGGAAAAAAATCAAGGAGAAGAGTTCATCGCGTTTTACGATATGGAGGCGCCGTCACCTCCTGTTCTTCATCTGGAGGGCAGATCTGGAGTCCGTTCTGGGCTCCGAAGAGGGGAGATCGTCGCCATCGTCATCATCAACCTTCCTTCATCGCCAATTCCATGATGCTCTTCACCGTTCGTGAGTAATCTCATCGTAGGCTTGCTGGACGGTGATGGGTTGGATGAGATCTATCATGTAATCGAGTTAGTTTTAACGGGGATTGATCCCTAGTATCCACTATGTTCTGAGATTGATGTTGCTACTACTTTGCCATGCTTAATGCCTGTCATTAGGGCCCGAGTGCCATGATTTCAGATCTGAACCTATTATGTTGACGCCAATATATGTGTGTTCTTAATCCTATCTTGCAAGTTGTAGTCACCTACTATGTGTTATGACCCGGCAACCCCGGAGTGACAATAGCCGGAACCACTCCCGGAGATGACCATAGTATGAGGAGTTCATGTATTCACCAAGTGTTAATGCATTGGTCCGGTTCTTTATTAAAAGGAGAACCTTAATATCCCGTAGTTTCCATTAGGACCCCGCTGCCACGGGAGGGATGGACAATAGATGTCATGCAAGTTCTTTTCCCTAAGCACGTATGACTACATACGGAATACATGCCTACGTTAGATTGACGAACTGGAGCTAGTTACATATCTCTCCGTGTTATAGCTGTTGCATGATGAATAACATCTGGCATAATCATCCATCACCGATCCAATGCCTACGAGTCTTTTACTACTGGTCCTTGCTACGTTACTTTGCTGCTATTGCTGTCACTGATGCTACTGTTACTCTATTGCTATTGTTGTTACTCTGATTCTAGTGGTTACTATCGCTATTGTTGCTATCACCCTACTTTGCTACTGATACTTTGCTGCAGATACTAAATCTTTCAGGTGTGGTTGAATTGACAACTCAACTGCTAATACTTGAGAATATTCTTTGGCTTCCCCTTGAGTCGAATCAATAAATTTGGGTTGAATACTCTACCCTCGAAAACTGTTGCGATCCCCTATACTTGTGGGTTATCATCCACCCCCTTGGCCGCCGCCGCCCCCTCCTAGGTCATCTAGGGTGGCCGGGCCCCTCTCCCCTTCCCCCTATAAATAGAGGAGGGGTGAGAGGGATGCGACACACCTGAATCCTCTCCACCTGGCGCAGCCCTACCCCTCCTACATCTCCTCCATCGCAGCGCTTCACGAAGCCCTGTTGGAAAACCACAAGCTCCACCGCCCCCACTCCATCGTGTTGCCGGAGCTCTCCCTCAACTTCTCCTCCCTCCTTGCTGGATCATTCCCCACAACCGTACCCCAAGGTTCCCCACAAATTCGGATCGCAGCGGGACCCAAAATCAGTGAGTAATAGTATAGAAAACTGGCCAGAATAGGCCAAATGTGTGAGTTTTTACGAGTACCACATAACCGAACCCCTTTGGTCCCCCGAACGTTCAGATCGTACCGAGAACCAAAATCAGTGAGTAATAACATAGAAAACTAGCTAGAATATGCCATTGATGAGTTCCTCGTAATCGGAACCCGTGGTTTCCCGAACGTTCGGATCGCCCAGGGACTCAAAATCAGTGAGTAATAGTATTGAATACTTGCAATAGGCCAAAGTTGTGAGTTTTGACGAGTTCCCCGTTACCGGACCCCAGAGTTCCCACAAACATTCGGATCGCAACGGGGACCAAAATCAGTGAGTAAAAAAACTGGCCACAATAGGCCAAATCTATGAGTTTTGACGAGTTCCCTATAACCGTGCCTCGGGGTTCCCCGAACGTTCGAATCGCAACGAGACCCAAAATCAGTGAGTAATAGTATAGAAAATTGTCGAGAATAGGCCAAAGTTGTGTGTTTTGATGAGTTCCCCGTAATCGGAACCCGTGGTTTCCCGAACGTTCGGATCTCCCTCACACCTAAAATGAGTTAGTATAGTATTGATACTGGCCAATAGAGGCCAAAGCTGTGAGTTTTGACGAGTCCCCTGTAATCGTACCCCAGGGTTCCCCGAATGTCTGAATCGCGGTAAGACACAAAATCAGTGAGTAGTAGTATATAAAACTAGCCAGAATATGCAAAAGTTGTGAGTTTTGATGAGATCCCCATAACAAGACCCCGGGGTTCCCCGGACGTTCGAATCGCAGCGAGACCCAAAATTAGAGAGTAATAGTATAGAAAACTGGCCACAATAGGCCAAATCTATGAGTTTTGGCGAGGTTCCTGTAGGCGGACCCCGAAGTTCTCCGAACATTCGGATCGTAGTGGAACCCAAAATCAGTGAGTAATAGTATAGAAAATTGGACCGAATAGGCCAAAACAGTGAGTTTTGATGAGTTCCCCATAACCAGACCCCGGGGCTCCCCGAACATTCGGATCACCCCGAGACCCAAAATAAGTGAGTAATAGTATATAAAACTGGCCAGAAGAGACCAAACCTATGAGTTTTGGCGAGGTCCCCGTAAGCGAACCATGCAGTTCCTCGGACGTTCAGTGAGTAGTAGTATAGAAAACTAGCCAGAATAGAGGGACCTAATATTAGTGAGTAATAGAGGGACCCAATGTGAGTGAGTAATAGTATAGAAAACTAGCGAGAATAGGCCAAATCTGTGAGTTTTGATGAGTTCCCGTATTTGGACCCCGGGGTTCCAAAAACCTCCCGATCACAACGATGCCCAAAATGAGTAAGAGTATACAAAACTGGCGAGAATAGGCCAAATCTACGAGTTTGGACAAGTACCCCGTAACGAGACCCAAGGGCTCGGCAAACTTTCGGACCGCAGCGGGACCCAAAATCAGTAAGTAATAGCATATAAAACTCAACAGAATAGGCCAAATTTGTGTGTTTTGACGAATTCCTAGTAACCGGACCCTAGGTTTCCCGAACGTTCGGATCGCCCCGGGACCCAAAATCAGTGAGTAATAGTATTGAATATTGGACAAAACAGGCCAAAGTTGTGAGTTTTAATGAGTTCCCCGTAACCGTACCCTAGAGTTCCTCGAACGTTCGAATCGCAGCGGGACACAAAATCAGTGAGTAAGAGAACTGGCGAGAAAAGGCCAAATATGCGAGATTTGATGAGTTCCCTCCAACCATACCCCAGGGTTCCCTCAATGTTCGAATCACGGCGAGATCCAAAATCAGTGAGTAATAGTATAGAAAACTGCCCAGAATAGGCCAAAGCTGTGAGTTTTGACGAGATCCCCGTAAACGGACCCCAGGGTTCCCTGGACGTTCACATTGGAGCGGGACCCAAAATCAGTGAGTAATAGTATAGAAAACGGGCCACAATAGGCCAAATTTCCAAGTTTTGACGAGTTCCTGTAACCGGACCCCGAGGTTCCACGGACGTCCGCGTTGCGCTAGGACTCAAAATCAATGAGTAATAGTATAGAAAACTGGCCAGAATAGGCCAAATCTATGAGTTTTGGCGAGTTCCCCATAAGCGGAACCCGGTGTTCCCTGGTTGTTCGGATCGCAGTGGGACCCAAAATCAGTGATTAATATTATACAAAACTAGCAGAACATGCCAAAATTGTGAGTTTTGATGAATTCCTCATAACTGGACCCCCGTGTTCCTTGAACATTTGGATCGCTCCGGGACCCAAAGTCCGGGAGTAATAGTATATAAAACTCGCTAGAATAGGCCAAATCTATGAGTTTCGGCAAGGTACCCATAAAGGAACCTCGAAGTTCCCCGGACGTTTGGATCACAACGGGACCCAAAATCAGTGAGTAAAAGTATAGTAAATAGGCGAGAATAGGCCAAAGTGCGAGTTTTGATGAGTTCCTCGTAACCGGAACCTGTCCTTCCCCGAATGTTCGGATCGACCTCAGACCCAAAATCAGTGAGTAATAGTATTGAATACTACCCAGAACAGGCCAAAGCTACGAGTTTTATGAGTTCCCCGGAAACGGACCTCGTGGTTCACGGACTTCCGGGTCGCCAAGGGACTTAAAATTAGTGAGTAATAGTATAGAAAACTGGCGAGAATAAGCCAAATCTATGAGTTTTGGCGAGGTCCCCGTAAGCACAACCCAGAGTTCCCCGGACATTTGGATTGAAGTGGGACCCAAAATCAGTGAGTAATAGTATAGAAAACTAGCCAGAATAGGCCAAATCTCCGAGTTTTGACGAGTTCCCTGTAACTTTACCCCGGGGTTCCCTGAACGTTCGAATCCCATCGAGACCAAAAATCAGTGAGTAATAGTATAGAAAACTGGCCAGAATAGGCTAAATCTGTGAGTTTTGATGAGTATTCACTACTACGGAAAAGCTTATAGGTAGCCGCTTACTAGTAGCGCGGGTTTACACCCCTTGCTACTGCTACTTACTAGTAGTGCGGGTTTATACACATCGCTACTACTAAGTTGATAGTAGTAGCGCGGGTATTTACCCCTCGCTACTTCTAAGTGATCTCAACCGTGCCCCCCCCGGGACATGCAATAGTAGTAGCGCGTGGTATAAACCGGCGCTACTACTAAGTTGATAGTAGTAGCGCGTGTTTATTTCTCACGCTACTACTAAGTGGCCTTTGGTATGCCCCCCGAGCTCCTCCCCCAAATCCCTCCTCTCTCATGTCACTCTCCCCCAAATCCCGTCGCCACTCTGCTCCGCTGCACCGAGCCTCCTCCCCGCCCTCACACTGCGCCTGCGGGTCGCCGGAGTCACCCGACGGCCGATCTCACGAGCGCCCAGCAAGCCACGCCCGACTCGCCTTCCTCCTCTCCTGGCAGACCGCCCCGCCGAGTGCCCGCCAGCACAACCCCGACCACCCCAAGGACCTCAAGGTCGGAGCCCTCTTCTCCTCATCTCTCTCCCGTAATTCCCCTTATCTCTCTAATCTCCCTTTTCTCTCCGTTTGAATAAATTGTAGGAGACAGTCGTGGCCATCCCCGAGCTCCGTGTCGCCGCTCCTCCTGTCGGGCCTCGCCGACCGCCGCCTCCGCCGGAGCACCACCATAGGTGAGCTCCCCGTCGGCCTCTTCCTCCTGCTTCTCATTTCCTTCTCCCTCTCATGGTATCTGCTCTCTCGTTTCTCCATGGACAGGAGCTTGCAGCCTGTCGCTGTCACCCCAAGATGCCGGTGGTCGCCGCCGTTGACGTGCAGCGCCGGAGATGGACGAATCCGGCTGCTCCCCTTCAGATTCCGTCGACCCACGACCCCCCTCCCCGAGCCACCGTCAGATCTGGTCTATCGCTGCCAGTCTATGCCACCGTTAACCCCTGCATCGACGGATCGAATCATTGCAGCCATTGACAACACGCACGGGATCGAGAATTTTTTTTGTTTTTGAAATTAATAGTAGTAACGTGGGAATAGAGTAGGTGCTACTTCTATTTAGCAGTACCGCGTCTACAACCAACGCTACTCCTATCACAGCTAGCAGTAGCGCGGGTAAAACATGCGTTACTACTAAAACTTAGTTGTAGCGCCCTAGCAGTAGCACAAGACCCCGCGCTACTAGTAGGCTAAAACCAGCGCTACTAGTAGCATTTTTCCTACCAGTGACCCCATAACCGAACCCGGGGTCCCTCGAACGTTCGGATCATAGCGGAAACCAAAATCGATGAGTAGTAGCATAGAAAACTAGCCAGAATAGGCCAAACTACAAGTTTTGATGAGTTTCCCGTAATCAGAACCCGTGGTTTCGCGAATGTTCGGTTCGCCCCGAGACCTAAAAATCAGTGAGTAACAGTATCGAATACTGGCCACAACAGGCCAAAGCTGTGAGTTTTGACGAGTTCCCCATAACCGGACCACATAGTTCCCCGAACGTTCAAATCGCAGCGGGGACCAAAATCAGTGAGTAAGAAAACTAGCCAGAATAGGCCAAACATGTGAGTTTTGACGAGTTCCCAGTAACCATACCCCGGGGTTCCCCGAACGTTCGAATCGCGACGAGACACAAAATCAATGAGTAATAGCATAGACAACTGGCGAGAATAGGCCAAAGCTGTGAGTTTTGATGAGTTCCTCGTAATCGGAACTCGTGGTTTCCCGAACGTTTGGATCGCCCCGAGACCCAAAATCAGTGAGTAATACTATTGAATATTGACTACAACAGGCCAAAGTTGTGAGTTTTGACGAGTTCCCCTTAATCGTGCCCTAGGGTTCTCCGAATATTCGAATCACGGTAAGACAAAATCAGTGAGTAATAGTATAGAAAACTGGCTAGAATATGCAGAAGTCGTTTGTTTTGACGAGGTCCCCGTAACAGGACTCCGGTGTTCCTCAGACGTTCGAATCGCAGCGGGGCCCAAAATTAGTGAGTAATAGTATAGAAAACTGGCCAGAATAGGCCAAATCTATGAGTTTTGGCGAGGTCCCCGTAGACGGACCCCGAAGTTCCCCGAACATTCGGATCGTAGTGGACCCAAAATGAGTGAGTAATAGTATAGAAAATTGGTCAGAATAGGCCGAAACAGTGAGTTTTGATGAGTTCACCGTAACCGGTCCCCAGGTTCCCCCAACGTTCGGATCACCCCGAGACCCAAAATTAGTGAGTAATAGTATATAAAACTGACCAGAATAGACCAAACCTATGAGTTTTGGTGAGGTCCCTTTAAGCGGACCCCGAAGTTCCCCGGACGTTTGGATCATAGAGGGGACCCAATGTTAGTGAGTAATAGTATAGAAAACTGACGAGAATATGCCAAATCTATGAGTTTGACGAGCTCCCCGTATTCGGAGCCCGGGGTTCCCCACACCTCCGGATCACAGTGGGATGGAAAATCAGTGAGTAATAGTATAAAAAATTGGCCATAATAGGCCAAATCTACGAGCTTGGATAAGTACCCGTAACCGGTCCCGAAGGTTCCCCGAACGTTCGAATCGCAGAGGGACCCAAAATGAGTAAGTGATAGTATATAAAACTGGCGAGAATAAGCCAAATCTGTATTTTTGACGAGTTCCTCATAACCGGACCCCAAGGTTCCTCAAAGGTTCGGAACGTCCTAGGTTCCAAAATCAGTAAGAAATAGTATTGAATACTGGCCAGAACAGACCAAAGCTGTGAGATTTTACGAGTTCCCCAAAACCGTACCCGAGAGTTCCCCGAACGTTCGGATCGCAGCGGGACCCAAAATCAGTGAGTAAGTGAACCGACCAGAATAGCCCAAATCTGCGAGGTTTGACGAGTCCCCGTAACCCTACCCCAAGGTTCCCCAAATGTTCGAATCGCAGCGAGACCAAAAATCAATGTGCAATAGTATAGAAAATTGCCCAGAATAGGCGAAAGTTGTGAGTTTTGACGAGTTCCACGTAACCGGACCCCGGTGTTCCCCGGACGTTCAAATCGCAGCGGGACCCAAAATCAGTGAGTAGTATAGAAAACCAGCCACAATAGGCCAAATTTCTGAGTTTTTACGAGTTTCCCCGTAACCGGACCCGGGGTTTCACGGACGTCTGAATCACGGCGAGACTCCAAATCAATGAGTAATAGTATAAAAAAAACAAGGCAGAATAGGCCAAATCTATGAGTATTGACGAGTTTCCCCTAAACGGACGTTGAAGCTCCCTGGATGTTCGAATCGCAGTGGGACACAAAATCAGTGACTAATAGTATAGAGAACTTGCAGAACAGGCCAAAACTGTGAGTTTTAACAAGTTCCTCGTAACCGAACCCCGGGGTTCCACGAACGTCCGGGTCGCCCCGATACTCAAAATCAATGAGTAATAGTATAGAAAAGTGGCTAGAATAGGCCAAATGTGTGAGTTTTCACGAGTACCCCATAACTGAATCCAGGGATCCCACGAACGTTCAGATCGTAGCAGGACCGAAAATCAATGAGTAATAGTATACAAAACTGGCCAGAATAGGCCTAACTGTGAGTTTAATTGAGTTTTCCATGACCGGAATCTATCGTTGCCCGAACGTTCAAATCGACCTCGGATCCAAAATCAGTGAGTAATAGTATTGAATACTGGCCAGAACAAGCCAAAGCTGTGAGTTTTGATGAGTTCCACGTAACCGGATCCCGTGGTTCACGGACGTCCGGGTTGGTCAGGGACTCAAAATCAATGAGTAATAGTATAGAAAACCAGAATAGACCAGATCTATGAGTTTTGGCGAGGTCCCCGTAAGCAGACCCAAGAGTTCTCCGGACGTTTGGATCGAAGTGGGACCGAAAATCAGTGAGCAATATGTTAAGTCACATTAGAAAAATGATGCTTCTAAGGGACTTGTAATTGTGGCATAGTACAGAAAAATACGCATCTTCCTCTTACAAAAGATAGTTTGGAGTTATGCAATTATAAAATATTTTGGGCCAAGCAAGCAGTTTTTAAATATGTTCTTGAATTCACATTTAAAGTTTGAAAAGGGCAAAAATATTAATATCCAAAGCAGCATAAAGTAAATAAATTGATGGAGCAGCATGCAATTGTTCCAGACCTCGAAAATAAATAGGATGTGAGGGCATATAGCCATACAGATTAAACAAGCAATTGTATACAAGTTAACACCTCAACTTGTGAAGAATCCCTTTGTATGGAACTTCAAAGGTTAAATGGAACGGTGAAAACTAGAGCGACGGTATCAGAGAAAAATTGTGCATAGCTTGGCTTTGTGGGAATTCAAGACAAACACCCAACCAGCACAATCACATCGGAGGGCAGACCCGAAATCCACTATCATCTAAGAAAGACCCCAGCCACCAGCAACAGCTTTCTGAAGTGTTTTACCCACAATTATCTCGACAATTGGCGTCTGTCATGGTATTTTGGTTGCGTCATGTAATTCACAACCAAAAAGTGGAGTGGCAACTGGCAAGTAATAAATCGACTAAGAAACATGTGTCTCACACATCAGAAGGTAAAAGTATAATCATGTTTTTTGCCGATGCAATGGCATCCAAGGATAGACATATGGGCTTTTATGGTTGATAACAGATATATCACAAGCTTATAATGTGTTATTCACCATGCTTGCGCAGCTGACAGGTGTGCGCTGATTTGCCACATTTCTCCAGTATGCCTAACTGCGGTCATGAACTAAGCAGCAGATCAAACAAGTATGAAATGCCTTAACTTCTGGGAGGAGACTTGTTGTCATAAACCAGGCACGACTAGCAGTCCAGCACTAAAGTGCTGCCAAGTTTACAACGTAGATACACAGTTATGCATACACGAATGATTAAGTTGAAACCATCCAGGTGAAAAAAGTTTATGATGTACTTGAAAATGTTTGACCCTCACAATGGGAACAACCAAAAGAATATTTTCACAAGCAGTACCTTAGTCACTCCAAAACATAATTCTTAGTAGGCACATTTCACATAAACAAGTCAAAAAGAGTTTAGCTGGTGCTTTTGTTCTGAAATGACAAGTGGCATGTACAAACCATTCCAATCTGTTAGTCTAGTTACATCTTCTACTATGCTACAGAAATATGTACATGGATAGGGGTAAAAAGGTAAAATTACACCGGGCATTGTGAATGCTTTGCAAGATGTAATGGGATTCCTCCAAAAAAAATGTGATGGGCTTATGAAGTTGGACTAAACTAGCCACACGTATGACTAAATTTTATGTGTTCCATGATGACTAAATTTTATGTGTTCCATGATAACACTATGACTGTAAATATTCTCTCCTCTTGGAGAAATGCCAATATGTATGCTGGTTCAAGAAATCGTGTACATTACCATGTTGCGTCAGAGAAGGAAACATGCATATCCAGTGGGTGCGCTCCACACATTCAGGAAAACTTGGTCCCTCGATTCCCAGAATGTCGAGGGTTGAATGTATCCTGGGAAACATGAAAATAGAAATGCACACTCCCTTCGCAGGCATTATCCTGTTCAGGTTCAAAGGGACTTTCTCAGCCCATATCGCAACGATCCAGGCTAAGGGGCCTTCAGATCGTTGGGAATACAAGCACCCCTGGTGCAACTTTCATCACTAGCAATCCCATAATGATATGCAAAGACAAGTACTTGTAACATAAGAAACACAATATAGAGTTCACTTTTATTACAACCCATAATCCATAATGACATTAAAAACTGACGCTAAGCAGCAGTAGCTTTATTGAGGCATATATCCTGCTTACCACCTCCTAACAAAAGATGGTAGAAGTGCTGCTGGCAAACGGCCTGGCCATCAAATCTGCATCACCTCGATCAGACGGCTGCCAAGGACATCTGCACAAAGTTTGTATTTCTGAATTCAGAGATTACATTAGAGAGATACAAAACCTTGTCCATTTCACAATGCTACAGCATACAAGTCAACAACAATCATGGTTTGTTAACTGCCCTAAGCTTACAAGGGGAAAAAGGTCACTTCGATAGAATTACATTATGATGTCAACGTAATTGGTTGGAATTTAATGAATGGATCATTCAACCACATTATCGTGCTACTAATGTTTGCTTAATTCAACCATGCTAAAACACAGTTTGTTTAATTCGACACTGACTTTTTAAAAGAAGACAAAGTTTGCTGAGTGCTGGAAAAGTTTCACTCTATGCAAAGGAAACTAATCACATTGCATAACATCACAATGTAGTACTATGATCAAGCAGATCATGCAATGCGATTACAATATGTTCTAACTGATGGTATCATCCTTGGTTAGAATTATTACCTAGAGGATAAAAAACATATGTGCCTCCAAATTTAAACTGTGCTTCATTTTCTGAAATATTTCATATGTAGGGGGAATAGCTGCATTGTTAAAGTATTATTATCATGTATAGATTCCCAAAGGGGGGGGGGGGGTTATGAGCGTCCTCTTCCTACTTGCAAGACAATTTTTACAAGATACACAATAAACTGACCTTATTTTTGAACTACGTAGCTTTCTGGCACATAGATCTCCCCTCCAGCTTCACCATGTTGTTCGCCACTAATTGTTTTTCTTGCAGCCAAAAATTCAGCACTCATATCACTCATTCCTTGCCTCACAGCTTCCTCTACTGTCCCGTAACCATGTTCATCAGCATATTTTCTAATATCCTCCGTGATTTTCATCGAGCAAAACTTGGGACCACACATGGAGCAGAAATGTGCTACTTTGGCACCATCAGATGGTAGTGTTTCATCATGGAAAGACATTGCAGTAACTGGATCCAGGGATAAAGCAAATTGGTCCAACCATCTAAACTCAAACCTTGCCTTGCTTAGTGCATCATCCCATGCTTGTGCATAGGGGTGACGCTTTGCCAAATCAGCAGCATGAGCAGCGATTTTGTAGGATATCACACCTGTCTTAACATCATCCCTGTTAGGCAACCCAAGGTGCTCCTTTGGTGTTACATAACAAAGAAGTGCGGTGCCAAGAGCCCCAATGTTGGCAGCACCAATGGCTGAGGTGATGTGATCATAACCAGGTGCAATATCAGTTGTCAATGGACCCAGCGTATAGAAAGGTGCTTCGTTGCACCACTCCAGCTGTTTCTCCATATTTTCAGGAATTTTATGCATCGGAATATGCCCAGGACCTTCATTCATCACCTAGAAGTTAAGAAGTGTAAACATCAGAAAGACAACTCCCAAGTTTCAACTATTGAATATCATAGTAGCAGATAGAAACAATTCATCAAGCAGAGCATAATACAGTTACAAGTTCAAGTGTCAGAGTTCAACTGTCGAGTCACTAGGGCACAAAAAAAAGGATTCAGCACTTAAAGCACTTTACAATCAATATTTCGAACATTATATCTTTTCACGTGTTGGTTTCTGACAACTAATCTCTATGCAAGCTTATTCACTAAGATAAGCTACGATGCACTGTAGATCAATATGGTCATATATATACAATGTTCCAAAAATAATTGACCCATTAGGAACCGGTGCAGAAATCTTGTTTTTAACTGATGAAACATGCAGGAATGTTGGATGATAAACAGCTAACATATATCCTAATAAAAGTGTTCTTTTGCATTTACTATATAATCTGTCGATCTTCAATCTTATGCATAAACCAAGCTAACATAGTTAATAATCTTGTCAGTAGCATTTATATTGAAGGTTGATTACTCAAAACTTATTTAGAACGTCCTGTTATTGATTCTTGCATGTTGCAATAAAAACAAACATAAACCATGACTGTACATATTAGAATATTGATACTGTAAAGGAAACAACTCCATGTTCAACTTCATTCCTATTATTCTCACCTGTACATCTTTCTCCCATGCTCGGCGAGTTAGTTCCCCTTGAGTCAGCAGTTCTGCAAACTGAGCGCTATCATTAGCATCATAAATAGAACCAGGCCTCAGGCCATCACCAATTGATAATGCCACATCATACTGGTTACATATGTCAAGAATGTCATCCCAATGCTCATAAGCAAAGTTCTCCTTGTGATACGTTAAACACCATTTTGCATGGATTGATCCACCACGAGAAACTATGCCAGTCATTCTCTTTGCTGTGAGAGGAATATAACGAAGCAACACACCAGCATGGATGGTGAAATAGTCAACACCCTGCTCGGCTTGTTCAATTAAAGTCTCCCTAAAGACTTCCCAGCTCAGATCTTCAGCAATACCATTAACTTTCTCAAGTGCTTGGTAAATAGGAACAGTTCCAATAGGAACCGAAGAGTTACGAATAATCCATTCCCGGGTCTCATGGATATGGCGCCCTGTTGAAAGGTCCATGACTGTATCTGCTCCCCACATTGTGGCCCACTGGAGCTTGTGGACTTCCTCCTCAATGGAGCTCACAACAGCTGAATTCCCAATGTTTGCATTCACCTTTACAAGGAAGTTTCTTCCAACAATCATGGGTTCCAATTCCAGGTGCCTCTTGTTGGAAGGGATAATGGCTCGTCCACGGGCGACTTCTGACCGGACAAATTCAGGAGCAAGGTTCTCACGTTTGGCACAGTACAACATCTCCTCTGTTATGATTCCCTGCTTAGCATAGTACATTTGGGTGTATCGAGGACTACCCAATTTCTCCCTCCTGTCAATCCATTCCTTTCTTATCTTTGGGAGTCCTGTAAAAGTTCAATGCATACTTATTACAAACAAACTTATATGTCTTGAATTTTAAACTTGACACAATTTATTCAAAAGTTTAAAACTTCTTCAAAAAGTTTGACAAAAAAACTATATTTTATTAATTTGGACGAATGAAATAATTATATTTCTATTATTATGCTATACCTAACTTTCCGATGGACCTAATACATTTCCATGGATTTCTTCTAGAACACTTTAACTCAGAATATACAGGGGAGAACTACTTTTTTCTGAAGGAGCATGGGTAATCTCTCCACAAAGCACAGCGAATGTGCTTACTAGGGTAAACTTAAGAATGAGACAGTCTGAAATAATACAACTAAGAAAACATCAGAAGAATATCTGTAGAGATATCCGGTATATGATCATACCCTCCGTACGGAATTACTTGTCGGAGAAATGGAGAAAAATAGATGTATATAGAACTAAAAATACGTCTAGATACATCCATTTCCCCGACAAGTATTTCCGGACGGAGGGAGTATTTTCCAAGTCCAAAATCAACCTTCAACTCCAAAACCAGGCATTGAATACCATCCGACTGTTGAAACAATGAAAGTCTCCATTATTTGACTATAATATGGACTTATTAACACAAAACAAGGGATAAATTGGATCAACTGAAGGCAACAACAAAAATATGTAGTTCCATCCAAGTTCATACCGAACAGCTGATCTAGACTTTATGGCTTATTAGTACAAAGCAGTCTACATGGTTCAGGACAGAGAATATGACAAGAGAGATAAGGCTAGTGAGTTACCAAGCCTTGGGCTTATGTTTTGTGGACCACTGGTGTCATATGTATCAAAATGCCCGCTATCTCCGGTCAAATGGACTCTCCGAAATGGAACCTTCAGGGCATGACCTGATTCCTCATGAACAACTTCACTGCAGAGCATAACCATGGCAAATATAAGATAAAACTGATACATTAGAGCAAAACAAAATCGGCACTCCCAGTACAGTTTCTAGGTGAAGCAAAAGCAGGAAGCATGCCTGCATTCTTTGGTGCTCCGTGGGAAGCAGTCTTCAAATGCTGGGAGCGGCAGAAATTCTGGAGCAGCGGGATCAACTGTATGTTTAGATTGCCTGGGTTTTGCTGGCTCTGCTACTGACTGATCAGTCACTGAGACTGCCCTAGGCCTTGAACAGGTGAGGCTGGCATTCCTGTCCTGCACATCCTGAGGGCGCGAAATGCCACCGAAACCAGGCAAAAGTGCAGTCTTAGGGAACTTCATGGTGTTGCAGCCATTATTCATAGCCATCAGTGACGAGAAGGACGGTTGCAGCGCAGCCATTTCCTGTTCAAGGTGCAGATTAGTAGATGCAGGCAGGCAATATGTTGCAATAGATCAGTAGATATCACCAACTAAATTAATAGTGTCCCTGAGGTATCCCCTTCGTATCCCGGCCATTTACTATTTTCTTTCCTTTTCTTAATTCAGAAGAAAAGGGATACACCAGAGGATACGCGTATCCCCGGCGTATCGGGGGCGTATCCCGGCTCTGGCCGCGTATCCTGCACCGATTCGGCAAAGAGGTGCCGTATCCCTGCAGCAAATGCCAAAGATTGCAGCAGTGCAGCGCTGATGTGTCTATTCAGCTTTGATGCGTTTTGTGCTCTTCTGGAAGAAAACTTTGATGCGTTCTAACTAACGACACGCAGAGGCTAGCTGTGCCTGAACCATACGTTCCTGTAATACTGCCTACTTTGGCCCGTTTCTGCGACTACACAGTCACTAATCTCCGTTTCATCATGGACGATTCGAAATGGATGGATTGAACTGATGCATACTACGTACAAACGAAGACGCGCTCATAATTCGCTTAGAACAGTCGTAATCCCAGCCCAGCAAGAACTGGAGCCGTCTCCCACAAATTCAGCACGCACGCACTCTCGAGTCTCAACCGGGGAAGGGAGGAGCCTCACCTGAGAAACGGCGGGTCCGGCGAGCGGCGCGGGAGGGCGGCCGGAAGCGTCGCTGACAGTGAGAGAGAGGGGGAGCGGATGGGATGGGAGTACGCACCTGGTCAGTGATGCGGCCGAGAGCGCGATTTTTTATAGAGGGTGCGGCGGATCCCGGAGCACGGGTGGCCACAGCTTGCCGCGGAGAAGGACAAGCGGCAACCGGACGTGGAGGGTGGCGGAGTGGGGGCCAAAAATTATGGGAAAACGACGGCAACAGTGGCGGGCGGAGAGCCAGATATTTCCCGCCCGCCGGAGATATTTTCCCCGCGGCGCGCGCGACAAGCGCGTCCACCTCCGCGGAAAAGCCGGCCATGACGCCTCAGCGGACGCAGAATCGCGGCCGGATCGGCGGAACAGCCTGGCTGACGGCGAGGGCGGGCGGGTGAGGGGGGTCGCCGGAGGGATCGGCGCACGGCCGCTGCTCTACAGTGCGGGCAAGGCGGAGGCGGCGACGGTCCAATGCGGGCGGCCCGGCGGGGGGGTCGTGGGAGACGGCGAGGGGCTTCCTTCGCCGCGGGCCGCTTGCCAGCCTGCTTTAGAGCGGGACCTCTTACTGAACGCATTTTGCCTTCAATAGCGATCATACGCGGCAAGACACAGCCCGTTATAAACGGACCCGGCATATTTATTAATCGGGTCGGGCCGCGCCTTCAGGCCAGGTACGGCCCGATTATTAAACGGGTCGGCATTTCGGCACGATTAACACGCTGGACCGCATATTTTTAGCCTTATGCTCTTACTTTTGACATATTGGGTCATGTATTATATATCTCTCCCTAATAATAAAGCAAATACGGATTTTAGTCGTCCGTCTTGAAAATTACCCCTAAAGTTTGTATAAATTACCCATCATGCCACCGGTAAGTAATTAAAAACGTTTCACAACGCGAAAAATCTTGGACTAGGCCGGCCCATGTAAATACCTCCTATATTACGCTCTGCATGCTCGGAGAATTTCCAGCACACCATATGCGCCGGCCCATGCACAGGCGCCAGCTTTTAGTTCCGTTTATTTATTTATTTTCAGTTCCGTTTTATTTTTTTATTTTAAATAATTTAAAACTTCAAATAATCTTTAATATTTTAATAAACTGAAAATCACAAATCAACATATTTAAAAAATTAAAATGTTTGTGACTTCAAAAACTGCTCGGAGTTTTATGAAAAATGCTCGCATATACAATAAAATGTTTGCAATTTTAGAAAAATGTTTGTACAATAAGAAAAGTCCATGATCTCAAATACAATTCCATGTAATAAAAATTATTAAAGCATTTAACAAAATGATTTCTAATTCAAAATATGTTAATGTATTTAAAAAATGTCTTAAAATTTTAAAAATAGCTAATGCCTGTTTTGATAGTTTCTTTTTTTATTTAAAATTTCCGTTCCATTTTTGTTTACTTAAAATTTAAATAATTTAGAATTACAAAAACTTTCGCACATTAAAAAATAAGAATTTTGATTTAAAATGCTGACGAATTTTTATTTTGAATTAAAAATAGGGTTCAAAAAAAGCGCTGGATTTTTATATTTTTTTGCAAATTCCAAAACAACGTCCATGAATTTAATAAATATATTACTGATTTATAAAAATGTTGGTTTATTCAGAAAAACTTCATGCGTTTCAAAAAATGTTTGAGAATTTAAATTAAAATCCTCCAACATCAAAAATTATGTTCGTCTTTTCTTGAATTGGTCGCCAATTCGAAATAAAATATTTAAACCCGTTCAAAATATAAAAAATATTCACGATTTTTACTAAATGTTTGTAAATTGTAAAAAATGTTCTCAATTTTAAAATTGTTCTCATATTTGTAAAACTGTTCACAAAAATCTAATGTATGTAGTTAAACATTAATGCTTCTAAGTCTTTATGACAATATACATGTGTAAATTTTAAAGAATTAACTGTTGGATGGATCGGATTATTATTGTATGTTTTCTAAGAAAAAATCTTGAAATTCAGAATAAATCTTTGAGTTACCAAGATTTTTGACAACCATGATATATATTTTTTGAAAATGTAAAGATTGCTTCAACTTGTGAATAAATTTAAAATAAGAAACATTTTCTTACATTTGTGCACAAAATTTCTAAATCAAGCGATGATATGTGAACATAATGTGATCACCATCATTGGAGATTATGTTTTTTTTCTTCCGTGGCAACGCACGGGCCCTTTTGCTACTATATATTAAAAAATCTAAAAATACATTAAAAAAGTCGTGTCGTGTCGGTCCGCGTGCCCAGATTTCAGGTTCAGGCACGGCCCAAGGCGTGCTGCGTGCCTGGCACGGACCCATTTAAGTTGTGTCGCGCCTGGACATGGCTGGTCGTGCTGGCGGGCTCGCGGGCTGGCCTATTTAGCCTGGCCTATTTGGCCAGCTATAACAGCGATGGCTTCACACAGGAGGGGTGAAGTGACTGGGCCGCCGTCGCTAGCGAAGCGACTGGGCCGGCCAGTTAATCAGTTCAGTTTTCTTCCTTTTTTAGTTATTTCCCATTTTTATTTTTATTTTCTCTTCTTCCTTATTTTCTTTTTTGTTTCTCTTTCTCTTTTTTCTAAAAGGTTACATTTTTGTTTTTTTGAATTTATGAAACTTAAACGAGTAAAATGCATCAGCCGTCCCTCAACTTGCTGGCAAGGACCAAAACAGTTCATATACTCTGAAAGTCATCCAGTACGATCCCTAAACTTGAAAATATGATGTCGGTACGGTCCTGAAACTTGTGGAACCAGTCCTGGGCTATGCACCCTCTTACTACTTGCGTACGTCGTGGTCCACGTTAGTTATGCACGAGTTCGCCAGCAACCGCTAACAATCCTTTGTGTTCTTGCGTTAGACCCCCCGGATCTGCCTAGGGACGGCGGATGAGCGAAGCAGCTCGCCGCCGCATCTGCCGGCACTGCTCTGCTGTATAGATGGATCCCCCGATACAACGGCTGGACAAGGTTGCGGCTCCAACGTACGGTAACTCAAAATTATCCAAGTGCGGCATGTTTTTTGTTAAGATCGACTCATTCCCAAGTGGATTAAGCAATGATTTCTGCTTCCCCTATGGTCTGTTGTTCGATTCATGGAATTTCATACGCATTACGCCAGGGTTTATTGAATATAGGGTTACTAAAAGTGAGCGCTCGCCATGTTTGATCATGCTCTTTTTCAAGTGAGCGACTGACTTGCTTAATTATGCTCGGTTTCAGGAAAAAACAACCCTTTTCTCACTCATGGGAGGCTGCAAGGCAACAAGCTTGGGACATGCAGAATAACTAAGTGCATGCATTTTTTTAATGGAGGTAAAAGATTTGCTTCATGCATTAATTAAGAAGAAGTTAAGAGTTGCTTTTACAACCAAAAGCAAAAAAGATCATTACAAAGCCATTACTCTCGCGGTAGGATCATGCTCAAGTGCTTAGCGCCAGCCGTAACCTATAGCATTGCCTCGTTCTTGATGTTGGAGAGGAGGACGGACGGCGGCGAGTACTTGTGCCTGAATACTCTAGCATTCCGCTCACCCCAAACTGTCTAGGAGACAAGCATTTATAATCTGTCAAAAATCAGTATTGCACAAGTGCATGCAGATACAAGTTGGTCTCAAAAATCATTATTGTACATGTATTCACGGTCTCAATTCATATATTTAATCTAACAGATGCAAGATGGCTAGGCGTCGAGGTTGCCGCCGTCGACATCGACATAGATATCTGTCACGGTGGCGCCGCCCATCGTGCTCGATGATGGGGCATCGTGGGGGTGGATTGGAGTACTTGGTGGATTCAATTTGTGAAGCTAGGGATTGCGGCTTGGTTTCGGGATTTTGACCAGGAGACGACTAGATTTTCTGACTGCGGTCCCTCTTTGCTCACATGGCTGACGTGGACGTGGCAGCGTACACGAGCATACCTAACTCAGGACTGGTTGCACGAGTTTCATGACCGTATTAACATCATATTCACAAGTTTAGGGATTGTATTGGATCAGTTTCACAGTTTAGGGACCGATGTTGGTCCTTGCCAGCAAGTTGAGGGATGATTGATGCATTTTACTCAATTTAAACAGTCTTTGTATTTAAGAATAAAATTTATAAATGGAAATCTTTTTGTCTTTCTGAAAAAAATTATAAGAACACAAATAAATTTAAAAACAGGAGCATTTTTAAAACTTAGAACAATTATTTTAGATAAGAACATTTTCTGAAATTTGTAAATATTTTTTAAATCGGGAACATTTTTTCAACTTATGTACACTTTTTGAAACACGGTCATTTTTTAGAAAATGAAAAACATTTTTCAAATTCTGGAATATTTTTTGAAATTCTGGAACATTTTTCCAAAATTCTGAATATTTTTACAAATTCCGGAATATTTGTTTGAAAAATATGAAACATTTTTTCAAATTTCGAAACATTTTTTCAAAATTTGGGAACATTTTTTAAATTCCGAAAACATCTTTTAAATTCCGTAACTTTTTCAAATTCTGGAACAATTTTAGAAAATCCAGAATATTTTTTAAACATAAACAGAAATAAAAAAGGAAAACAAAAACGAAAAAAAAGGAAAAACCGGTTCAGCCAAAAGCGAAAAAAAACGGCTCGGAAAGACCGACATCCCCGCAACTGTTAATGGGCCGGCCCAGATCATCTTCGCTCGCATTTTCTCTGTGCAAAGCCGCGGCAATTTGCCGCAACGCGTGGTAAATAGGGTTTTCCCTTTAGAGCAGATGAGCTGGTAATAAGGTTGGTTAGCTAAGTTGGCCTGCTGGGCTGGCCTGTGGAGCTATTGGGCTACCTGAAATGCATTTCCCGTCGGCTTCTCTATCCAAAAAACCAATACGAGTATGCATTTGTTTCTGGCAAAGAAGGGTTTTCTTCACTTTATATTATATACTTCCTCTGTCTTAAAATAAGTATTTTAACTTTGTACTAGTTTTAGTATAAAGTCGTACTAAGCTTGAGACACTTATTTTGAAACGGAGGGAGTATAAAGCAATGTATGTCTATGTGTGTTTTTAAAAATTGTGTGTGTGTGTGAATCTTCACCTAGTGTCCTAGCCATTGAAAGCTCTGTTTTCTCACATGTGTTTCTGGCGATTTCTACGACCTATTTGGCACCGGGGAGGTAGTAGGGAACCACGTAGCATAGTTAAAGTGAGAGTAAATTTATTTCTTAATCTTAGTTTTTCGTGTTGATGAAGGAAGCTTCTTCGTGTGGTCACTGTGAATAAGGAGCGGAGTTGGGCCCGAGCACGCAGGGCACAGGCCCAGGGCGTGGAATTTGTATCAGACTATTATATATGTATGTTTCTGTGAAGGATCGGGGTTCAGCTCAACAAAATAAAGAGGCCCAGAGTGTAATGGGTTGTTCAGCACATATAGAACGCATGCAGAGACCTCCAACTCGCGAACCGCGCACGTACAAGGCATCAACGTAGCTTCGTAGGAGAAGCCAGCTTGATCTACGGACGTACACGCGCACGCATCAGTCAAAGATACGCTAGGGCTCGCACGGTCGCCGCTGACCTAACTCGCACATGACGCACGCAAGATCAATATCCAGACTCCAGTGCTCGCGCCGGCCACTGACGCCGCCGAACGCCGCCATTTTGGCCACCGCCGCCGTCTCGGCCAGACGGCCATCGCCGGACCACCCTCCCTGCTCGTTCACCCAATCGCCCGCGTGGCGCTCCTAGCTTGTTGACTAGTTGAATGCCTTGGTATTTTTTTATGCTTTTCCAGTTTCCTCTAATCGTATCATTGACTTATTGACTAGTTGAACAATTCATATTGGAATCGTATCATGTTCTACAATCTACAATGTCACTCTGAATTTATATTACTGTATATGAGTCTATATAAACTGCTCCAAATTAAAATGTAATTGCAATAATGTGTGTGCATTTATCCAGTCATACATCTAAAGCAAATTAATATGATTGTGAATTTCGTTATACATTGTGGAAACACAAGATGAGGAGATTTTTTTTTTCACCGGTGTCGGCAACAGTGGTGTCTACACCTATAATTTCACATGGAGGGCATCAAATGGCCGTGGGGACTGAATCAACACGAGAAACTAAAACAACAATAGAAATGGGACCGTTGCCTTCAACTTCAAGCAACCCACCTACAATATCAACTCCAGATGGTAACTTTCATGGTATTCCTGCTAATGCACGTGCTCAATTCCATGAAGATGATATTGAACCTGATCCTGGTCTTAGAAAACCAATTGAAAGTTTAGATCCGAACATTAGAGATGTTGCTAGAAGGATTTATATAAATATGGATCCATGCCAACCAACTGATCATAGATATAAAAAACACCTCAAGTAAATTCTTAAAAAAGAAGAAGCTTTCATGCTAATTGGTTCAAGAACCATGGCGATTGGTTGGAATATAGTGTTTATAAAGAAGCAACCTTTTGTTTCTATTGCTTTCTTTTTAAGCAACCAAGAGTGGAAAACTATGGCACTGAGGCATTCACAAGGGTAGGGTTTAGAAACTGGAAGGATGGACCTAGTGTTCTTGATACACATGTTGGTAAACATGAGAGTACTCACAATAAAGCTAGACAACAATACGAGGCTTTCGAAAATCAAAGGCAATGTGCGGCACATGTGATAGATCGTGGTACCAAAAAGAGTGAAGAAGATTATAAAGCTGGTCTTATCATTATTTTGGGTGTAATCAGATTTCTTCTATTACAAGGTCATGCTTTTCATGGTCATAATGAGAGTTAAAGCTCAAATAATAGGGGGAACTTTTTGGAGTTGATGACTTGGTACAGGAAGAAGAATCAAATTGCTAGGACTTTGCTTGATAGTGTGGGCGGGAACCATTTGATGACTTCACATGAGATACAATTTCAATTGTGCCAAGCTTGTGCACAAGAGACCACCAAATCCATTATTGTTGATATTGGAGATATAAATTTTTCTTTACTTGTTGATGAGTCGAGAGATGCATCTATAAAAGAGCAAATGGCTATGATTTTAAGGCTAGTAACTTTGTATTCGTTATGTTTATTGTTGTTTTGTTCCTTACTAACAGAACCACCTAATTGTTGGTTACTTGTGCCTCTTTGTCTCATACAGGTATGTCAACAGTTATGGGTACACGATTCACAGGTTTATTGAGATTAAGCATGTTGGTGACACAAGAGAAGCTTCTCTGAAGGCAGCTTTTCATGGTATGTTTCTTGAACATGGTTTATCTATGTCTAAATTGAGAGGGCAAGGGTACGATGGAGCTTCTAACATGAGAGGGCAATTTCGTGGGTTGCAAAAGTTGATACAAGACGAAAACCCTTATGCATTTTATATCCATTGCTTTGCCCATCAGTTGCAGTTAGTGGTTGTTGTTGTTGCCAAGTGTTGTTCCTCTGTAATGGATTTCTTTAGCCACATAACTTTGATTGTCAACATTGTCAACGCTTTCTTGTAAGAGACATGATGAACTAGCTCAACAACAACATGACAATATTGTAAGCCAATTAGAGTTTGGAGAAAAAAATTCAGGAAGAGGGAAAAAACAAGCAACCAACTGTGTATGACCCGGGGATACACGGTGGGGCACACATCATAAAACTTAGTGCTGATTTCTAACTATGTGGAAATCTGTTTTGCAAGTGTTAGAGAACATTCATGGTGATGCAGAAAAATTAACACAAAGAAGCACGGCGGGTGGCTTGATTTCTCACATGAAAAGCTTCGAAATTGTTTTCATGTTGCATCTTATGATCAAGGTAAGACTAATGATTTGTCACATTGTTTGCAAAGAAAAGATCAAAACATTGTTCTTGCAGTGAGTTTGATTGGGGTCACATTGCAGAAACTTCAAGATATAAGAGAAATTGGTTGGGATCAGCTCTTGGAAGAGACAAATGATTTTTGTGTTAAACATAACATTCTATTGCCTAACATGGACGATACAATACCTGCTCGAGGTCGTTCAAGGGGGAGTGGTGGTCAATGGTAACTTATTATCACCGCTCCAAATATGAATATTTCAATGTTGTGCATGATCAAGTTATTACTGAGTTAAATAATCGCTTTGCTGAAAGATCAATTCAATTGTTAAGATGCATTGCTTGTCTTGATCCAAAGAACTCATTTGCTAATTTTAATGAAGATAAACTTGTCGAACTTGCTAAGATGTATGATGATGACTTCTCCACATATGAGATTTCTTTTGTCCTTAGAAATCAACTTGAAACATTCATTGCTGATATGAAAGTTAATCCAACTTTTTTGAGTTGTAGTGACCTCGGTAAGCTTGCTGTGAAGATGGTTCACACTGGTGGACACATTGTTTTTCCTTTTGTATATCGCCTCATTGAGTTGGCATTGATTTTGCCCATTACAACCGCATTAGTGGAAAGAGCTTTCTCGGCTATGAGTATTATCAAGACAGAGTTGAGGAATAGGATGGGTGATGATTGGCTTAATTATAGGATGGTTTGCTATATTGAGCGAGATGTATTTGCAAGTACTAATGATGATGATATTGTATATCAATTTCAATCATATAGGTCTCATAAAGGCCTTTTTACCTCGTCGAAGTGGTAAGTTTTTAGACTTGTATCAATGATAATTGTTTCATTGATGTTTATGCCTTCTCTTAAGAAATTTTGTTTTGATGTCTTGATGGTGTTGGCTCTTCTTCCACCGTTGATGAGGTCATGCGAGGCATTAATGAAGCAAACCATTAATTTGGTACTTTTTTAATCACATACTATTCTTTGTAGTTTTAGACAGATTTTTATCTACTTTGACATATCATTAAGCATTGAGGTTGAATTCCAATTTTTTCGTGCAACTGAGCCATATTTGGTATGGGATATCTTTTGTGGTAGATAAAAAGCTTTATGGGCGTTAAGTTTTTTCTTTTGTGGGGAAAGAAATAATTTAGGCCCGGGTCTTGCTCCAATCCTGGCTCCGCCAGTGCTATGAATGGCACAAGACAAAGGAGGAAGTCTATGGTGTTTTGCGATACACATCTGATGGATCACCGTGCATCACTTCGCCATGTTAAGGCGGTACAGCAACAAGCATGAGACCGAACTTGATGTGGTTAGTGGTTCTTTCGTTTTGCCTTTTTCAATCTAGCAACGAATGGATGGTTCTACGACCTGATTGGCAAGGAGTTTTCCCCCATCCGTGTTGTGTTTTACGATTTTAAGTTGGCATTTGCGGGGTGGACAACAAATCCAACTCTTGACCTAGGTGACACGGGGTTCGCCTAGGGCCCATGCTTGAGGGGGAAGGGGGTGATACCGCGAGGGCAAGGGGAGGAGGCGCACGGGCTGAGGCGTCTGGAGTTGCACCCGAAATGGGTCACTTAGGCCCGAGAAGCCGGCGCACCACCAACCACAACCTATGACCGGTGCGGAGCTCACAACGAGCGCATCAGTTCCGCCGGGGCAAGCGCCCAAGCCCGATTTGCTAACGCCAGGGCCATCTGGCCCTTAGGGGACAAAGTGGGTCGTAGCCGTCCCGAGGCCGCCCGTCGATCAGCAGGCCGACCCAGTCGGGAAGCCCTAGCCGCCCGGTCCAGGGGTGGGGGGGGTTCTCCCCCTGACCTCTAGCTCCAGCCGCTAGGAGCCTAGGAGCGACGACGACGCCCCGACGCACAGGGCAGGCTCGCATGCGTCCCGGGAACCAAGGCAGGCGGTCGCGACCCCACAGCCATCGTCACCAACTCCGACGAGGGCACCGCGACGGGGGCAACCCTCTCCGCCGCAAGGGCTGCCAATCGCACAGTGCGAGGTGGACGTCGGCGTCCTCGACCCCGAATCTGCGGCCAGCCTGTGTCCCAACCCGCCGCGGTCCCACAAGGAAGTCGTCGAAGACGGGTAACGCCAAGGAAGCCTGCACATCGATTCTTCTAGGTGGCAAGCCCTC